>NC_064644.1:524740141-525040141 GCF_023864345.2 Schistocerca serialis cubense
GGAGTAGGTATTAAAATTCATGGAGAAGAAATAAAAACTTTGAGGTTCGCCGATGACATTGTAATTCTGTCAGAGACAGCAAAGGACTTGGAAGAGCAGTTGAATGGAATGGACAGTGTCTTGAAAGGAGGATATAAGATGAACATCAACAAAAGCAAAACAAGGATAATGGAGTGTAATCTAATTAAGTCGGGTGATGCAGAGGGAATTTGATTAGGAAATGAGGCACTTAAAGTAGTAAAGGAGTTTTGCTATTTGGGGAGCAAAATAACTGATGATGGTCGAAGTAGAGAGGATATAAAATGTAGGCTGGCAATGGCAAGGAAAGCGTTTCTGAAGAAGAGAAATTTGTTAACATCCAGTATTGATTTAATTGTCAGGAAGTCATTTCTGAAAGTATTCGTATGGAGTGTAGCCATGTATGGAAGTGAAACATGGACGATAAATAGTTTGGACAAGAAGAGAATAGAAGCTTTCGAAATGTGGTGCTACAGAAGAATGCTGAAGATTAGATGGGTAGATCACATAACTAATGAGGAAGTATTGAATAGGATTGGGGAGAAGAGAAGTTTGTGTCACAACTTGACCAGAAGAAGGGATCGGTTGGTAGGACATGTTCTGAGGCATCAAGGGATCACCAATTTAGTATTGGAGGGCAGCGTGGAGGGTAAAAATCGTAGAGGGAGACCAAGAGATGAATACACTAAGCAGATTCAGAAGGATGTAGGTTGCAGTAGGTACTGGGAGATGAAAAAGCTTGCACAGGATAGAGTAGCATGGAGAGCTGCATCAAACCAGTCTCAGGACTGAAGACCACAACAACAACATCGGTCGCTGATAAATTACATTTGTTGTATTTCGTTAGTGAAACAATACTATCACTGTCAGAGATAAGTCTTGCTAATTTGTGTTTGTATATTCGTTCATTAAAAAATAAAACTACTCAACCTGTTCGACATAAGGGCTTACTGAACTGCATCTGCTCCATCGATGTTCAGCATTCTTTATTCACTGCTCAGTCTACTCCCGCACTACCCTCCGTAGTTTACGCATCATATTCTGCTTCACTGACCTGAAACATCGCTTGCAAGCTTCATTAGAGCGATTTTCACAAGCAGTAGTGTATTAGTCGTCAAAGCAAGCTGTAATCCTGGAAACAGCGGATATCTAACTTTCATTAGAGTATGTACAGCCAGGTTCCTGATCAAATTCACGCTCATCCTTACAGTGCAAACATTCAAAGTAATACACGCCTCCTTAGCTGAGGCCGTTTCCCCGAAATCCGGCTGAAAGCTGTCTACCCTCGGTTACAAGGTCGGTGGTCTGGCGTTTAGTGCATGGCGCTCTTCTCGATTCCGATGACAGAGCGGCTCGGCATATCGCGGCCAGCCACAAATATATGAATCGCCAGAGACTCCATACCTATGGCTGATTCTCCGTTGTACATTAAATGAATTCGTAATTGCGAAGGACTACCATCAGCTGTAGAATGGAACAACGAAAATCAAAATTATGCTCGACTGGGGGTCGAACCCAGATTTCCCACTTATCCCGAGCGGTCGCCTTACCATTTTTATTTTACAGGAATCGGCAACCCCCTTGATCGAACTCACTTTTTGTGGCAGACGCTGTATCCGACCTTTTTATTTTTAGAATAGATTTTTTCTTTAATAAAAAAAGAGAGGTTTTGTCTGCTTTATGGGTAAAACAATTATGCATTTCTTCTACCTCTTGGATACGGAAAAAGAAGAATAAATCAAAAACAAATGGTTCGACCGGAAATTAACCCGGGCTGCCGACCAAGTGGTTTTTTTACGCGTACCAGTACATTTTTTAAAAATATTTATTTATTTATTTAATGTAAGAAGTAACAAAATCAAGGGAGCCATACGCCAAAAATTATATGCCGATAGTGAGAACTAAGAAGGGCCATCTTGCCCGCTGGGATCACCATATCGAAGCAGGCAGCCAGTAACAGGCGGTCGTCATTGCAATGAACATCACCAGTCATCAACCGTCGGAGCGCCCGGGGCTGACGCACACAGTCAGAAACTTTATCTGTTACCGTAGTGGAATCGTGGAAACATCAAGTCTGCAAGTCAATTTCTTCTCATACCCTGCATGCCCCAGCTTGGCGTTGGGTCCATGAATGATGATCCCGAATAGTTGGCAAAAAGTTCCGGTATCCCGTTCCGTTCGTTAAGACCAGGAACTCGTCGATCATGTATTGCCACAAATCGAGGACTTCCTTTTCGCCGACGAGGTACACGTAGTGTATCGCTATTCCTCGTACCCAAGTGACCGCATTCATTCGGGTCATCGGGAAATACACAGCGTCTTGTTGAAAGAGGTCCTGGGGCACAATCGCAACATAGGGGCGGCGTAACAAATGGTTGAAATGGCTCTGAGCACTATGGGACTTAACATCTATGGTCATTAATCCCCTAGAACTTAGAACTACTTAAACCTCACTAACCTAAGGACAGCACACAACACCCAGCCATCACGAGGCAGAGAAAATCCCTGACCCCGCCGGGAATCGAACCCGGGAACCCGGGCGTGGGAAGCGAGAACGCTACCGCACGACCACGAGATGCGGGCGGCGGCGTAACAGGAAAGCCAGTATCTGGCGGATCAGTTTCCAGCACTAGCGTACGAGGCCATAGTTCAGTCTGTGTTCGTCAGCTGTCTACTGTCGCGCAACGGGGCCACATAGGTTAGTCAGTTAGGTGACTGGCATGTAGCCGTCGTCGGGTCGGAAATTTCTCGTTAGTGACCACATACCACGTCGACCGCACTAAAGTTGACAGGAAGGGCGCGTGGATGGCTCGCCAAACCCGCGTCCAGTCGATCGTGGGGTGGCGTCGTACAACGTCATCAGCCGGATTCCAGCGTTGGAGAACACTATAATAAGTCTTTGCTGTCGGATTCCGTGTCTCCGGTATGGCCCCCAACATACAGCTGAGCTCCACGAAAAACATCCTAACATGTGACAACGAATGCGATTAATGTCCAACAGGTACCGGTGGGCACAGCGTGTGTGGGGCCGCCTCTGCTATCACGATGCCGGGAAGATCATCTGTTGGTGAAAGCCAGAGTCGCCGCGTTGAGCTAAGATACAGCGCCAACGCTCTATCCTTGACGTGAGTGAGTCCAACACCTCCTTTGTGGACGGGTAAAGTAAGACTAACAAAACGGATCTTAAAACCGGCACAAGCGTTTACCACGTGTCCGAACACTGCCTGTATCCTGGAAGCCATCGTGTCTGTCATCGGTAATACATGGGCGTAAGGTGAGAAGCCATGTACACATTGACGTATTGAGCGCGTTGTAAAATGTCCAACGATCTGAATTTATTGAGGCGAGCCTCTATGCGGAGTCGTCATAAGACCTTAAGATACGTAAAGGCCTCCGTGCGTTGTATTTGTCGATGGAGCGATATCCCTAAACATTTAACCATTGGGACCTTTCTGCAGGCATGTCCCGTCGCACCTCCATGTAGCATGATTTCCGGAGGTTTATCACACTGCCTGCCACCGCCCCATACTGTTGGAGCCAGGAAAGCGCCTTTCGTATTTCGTCACCAGTCCGTACTAAGAACATCACATCATCGGCGTATGCATCACATCGAAAGGTCACGGAGCGGAGGCTAAGTCCTTCCAAGCGTCTGCGCAGTCCATGAAGAGCTGGTACGAGGGCAGTGGCGAATAACATGGCAGAAAGAGGACAACCATGTCTGACGGACCTGTTGACTCGGACGGGGGCGGACAGATAGCCATATACGATAATCCTCGTGACCGCACCATGGATCAAACGAAGCACAACAGATGTCGTCATACGCGGTATACCGGTGTGTTCCATAACTGCACGCAGGAAACCACGTTCAATGCGATGGAAAGCATGGTAAAAACCCAGCGTAACAAGAGCACCGTGGAGGCGGCATGTTTGCACGAGCGCTACTACGTCTCTATAGGTGCTTAAAGTCGTAAACACATCAGTGTCGCCTCCGAGGTAGGTTTGGTCAGAGTGAATGGCCGCCATTACCGTAGATTTGAGCCTCTGACGGGGGATCGGGGTATGCGTGTCAACAGCTTGTAGTCGGTGTTTAGCATTGTCAATGGGCGAAAATCAAGTGACCGACAGCTTCCTCCGGGTTTGGTCACCGGAATCAAGAGACCCTCAGTGAATTCAGAAGGTACTTGAAAATCGGACTTCAGGAGTTCTCTGTACATCCTGACCCACATTGGACCCAACAGATCAAAAAACCTTTTGTAAATGAGGGAGTCCGTCAGGGCCTGGCGTTTTGGAAGCACCGCGCAACACGGCCTCTCGTAGTTCTTCCAAAGTCACCACCGACAAGAGCGTAGCATCATCTTGTGGGTTCCGGGAGACGGGTAGATCAGATAGGACTTCCCTGACAGTATATGACTGTAAGAACGCTCGGACGATGTCAACTCGCCCTCCATCGTCCGTCCCGACCTCCATTATCAGCTGCCTCTTGCGTCTTCTTCTATCTTGAGTGATATGGTGGAGGGAAGGTCGTTCTCCACTAACATCATCACTTGTCCTCGCTCGCACCAGCATAGCCGCAAGACGTACGGCGATGATACGTAGCCTTGACGTGGAGTTCTGCCGATTGTCGTTCCGCGCGACGGATGTTCCACAGCCAGTTCGTGGAGCGCAGTGTAGTAGAAATCAATAGTCACAGTACACCAGCACGCTCTATCTCGTCCATAGCTGGCTAATGTCTGACACCCCGTAACCACCACAGAAGTACGGATCCGTAGGCGGGTAATCAAGGTGACATTTGCTCCATGTGGATTCAACTTCGCGTCTGCAATTTACCTCATCAAGAAGGGCCACACAGAGGCGCCACAGACCTCTACTTCGTCGGACGCGTTGGCGGGAGAGGGTGAGAGTACACATATATGCTATGTGGTCCGGGAACGCTGCCGGCCACATCTCAGCGTCGACAACTGCCGACCGCAGGCCGAGTGTGACGTAGATTATATCCAAACGGCTCGCGGAATGACCAGTAAAGTAGGTGTATGCCTTTCGGTCGCCGTGCTGTATCACCCAAGTATCCAAAGAAGCCAGCTCCTTTACAAGTGGCTGAAGTTCTGGGCAGGTGGTGTAGTGCGGCTCCTGGCGGATGGTCTGAGCACACAATTGAAATCTCTGCCTACTACCAAGTGGTCGGCATTGCCCTGGAAGAGCAGAGCTATGTCTTCGGCAAAAAAGGTGCGGCGTTCTCTCCTTCTGTCGATGCTGGAAGGAGAATACAGGCTCACCAGGCGAACTTCATCAATCGTGAGTGCGACCTGCCGGCCGTTGTGGCCGAACGCTTCCAGGCCTCTGGGACCGCGCCACCGCTACGGTCGAAGGTTCGAAACCTGCCTCGGGCATGGACGTATGTGATGTCCTTAGGTTATTTAGCTTTCAGTAGTTCTGAGTTCTAGGGACTGATGATCTCAGATATTGTCCTATAGTGCTCAGAGCCATTTGAACCCAGGCCGATGGTAAATAGGAGACATCAGTTGCCATAATCCCTTCCCTCAGCAGAATTGCCGTACCTCAGTCGCCAACATCTGAAGGCATAGTGTAGGCGTCATATCCTTAGGTATCAATACAGAGTCCTGACCGGACTTTTTGAAGGGAAACAACATCCAGATCTGCAGCTCGTAACGTATCTTGCAGCGTACTGGTTTTGACAGCAGAAGTAACGCCGTTGACATTGATCGTAGCGAGGCGGTATGCCTGTTCCATAAGTCACGAGGGCTCTCCTTGGTATTACAGGTGGGCAGTAGTCGTGGTGTGGAGCGTCGTTATGGCGTAGAGATAGGAAGCGACGGGTGTGGCTCGTGCCGTCAAGGTAGACGCTGCCAGCGGCATCGGTGCATCGTCAGGATCCAGATACGCATCCTGCATCTCCATCTCCTGCGCACAGTCTCCTAGGGACGGCGATACCACTGGATCTCGAGAGGCAGACGTAGACTGGGTGCATCCCCGGATTCGGGGCTTCGGTGATCTCCCACATCCCCACAGTACTGAGACAAACCGGTAGCGGGAGAAGTCGTCGAGCCGTGTGGTACGGTGGTATCGCCCGTGTCGGATCAGTTTATCGGCTGACGCACCTCATCATCCGTCGTTGCCGTCTCGGGCTGTTCTACTGCGTCGGTTGTTATTGTGGTGTCACCGCCAGACACCACACTTGCTAGGTGGTAGCCTTTAAATCGGCCGCGGTCCGGTAGTATACGTCGGACCCGCGTGTCGCCACTGTCAGTGATTGCAGACCGAGCCCCGTCACACGGCAGGTCTAGAGAGACTTCCTAGCACTCGCCCCAGTTGTACAGCCGAATTTGCTAGCGATGGTTCACTGACAAATTAAGCTCTCAATTGCCGAGACGATAGTTAGCATAGCCTTCAGCTACGTCATTTGCTACGACCTAGCAAGGCGCCGTTATCAATTGCTATTTATCTTGTGATGCATGTACCGTCAGACCGATATTCACCAATTATGGATTAAAGTTAGGTATTCCAGCAGCTACGTACTTTTCTTACTAGTATAATTACTTTACCTGTTCCAGACCTCACGCCAGCCTGCGTGAGCTTTAACGAGTGCCTTTCGGCTTCCTCTCTTAGTGGCTTGGCTGTCTTGCCAAGTCACAACAGTTTGGCGCCGAGGATTGGCGACGACCCAATTCGCGTTTGTACTGATACCGTCTGATTTGCTTGTGTAATGGCTTCGCCACCATCTCCAGATGTACTCTCCGAATTTTATCGCTTACAGAACCAGCAGACGCAGGCCTTATTGGATGCCCTTGGACAGCTCGTCCAGGGTCAACGTGCAATGCAAAACGATGCGACAGCCGCCGCTCCACCGATACCGCAGCCACAACACGCAGTTGCACCACCTTTTCGTCCTTTTGATGCTGCACTGGAAAGCTGGACAGAGTGGTCACGCCAATTTGGATTCCATCTCGCCACCTACAGAATTCAAGGTAACGAGTGGCAGCCTTTCTTATTATTGTGTGTCAGAGTGACCACTTACCGTGTGATACTGAAATTATTTCCCCGACGCGACATAGCAACTCTGTCCTACGACGAAATTTTGTCGGCATTAGACGCATATTTCAAAGAATCAGTCCATGTAGAAGGTATACCTTCTTTCGTACAAAACATATGGCCGGTCAAACTAATCAGGAGTTGGTTGCAACTTTGCAAGGCCTTTCTAGGGATTGTGCTTTTGAGTGTGAATGTGGACTCCCTTATTCAGATACTATGGTATATGATGCAATTGCACAGAACGTTTCTGATGTTCGTATATGGGAACAGATTTTGAAACTGGTCAATCCCTCCCTTCAACAAGTGATGGACATATTGGATCGGCAAGACACACTTGACTTTGCTCAGGAAACATTTGAAACTTCCCCAGCCATGTGTCACATTAACCGGCCCGCCGGGCGAGCTACACAGAACAGTAAACAACCCTCGCGCCCGTCCACACAGCTGCCGCCAAGCTCTCCGCCACATGTGCCGCGCAAGCAAGCAAATGCAGTGCTAAAATCATGCCCGCGGTGTGCTACTAGACATTCTCGTGAGAATTGCCCATCACGCCAAGCTATTTGCTTTTTCTGTAATAAAAAAGGACATGTTCAAAGTGATTGCCAGAAAAAGCTCTGATCGGACACTCACAACCAATCCAGGCCCTTTGCTTCGCGCCGGAATCGGAATCAAACCCAGAATACTCAGGCTCGTGAACCTTCACCCATGGACATTCATGTAGTTCATTCCACTCCGCCCAGTGCCACTCTCTCTAACAGTGACTGTGTTCGTCCCACAAATAGTGTGCGTCAACATCGCAGGAAATCCCGTCATGTCGCAAGTGATTCTGTACCAGTGTCGGTTCACGTTGCACGAGACAGTCGCTCTTGTCGTCAGCAGGACAATAAACTTTTTGTGGACTTGGCCATTCACAGCAATGTGATACTGTTCCAGCTCGATACCGGAGCTGCAGTTTCATTGATCAATCACGACACGTACAAACAGCTTGGCACCCCTCTGTTGCGTGCCGCAAATGTTAAGTTAAGTAGTTATTCAGGACAAGCAATCCCTGTGTTAGGACAGTGCAGCCTTCTTGCAACATACAAAGGACAAACAAAACTTGTGTCATTGTACGTACTTCGTTCTTCTTCTGCAGTGAACTTGTTTGGTTTCGATTTGTTTCAGTTGTTTAACTTGTCTATAGTCAATCAGGTCCTATCAGTGAACCAGACTGTGCCTTCAGCCAGTGTTTCTCGTCTATGTGAAGAATTTGCAGACATTTTTGCACTGGGCCTCGGTTGCGCTAGGAACTATGAAGCACATTTCCAACTGAAAGTCAACGCGCAACCGAAATTTTTCAGAGCGTGCAATGTTCCCCACGCATTGCGTGATGAGGTCGCAAGAACATTACACGATTGGAATCACAAGGTGTAATTGAACGGGTGCAGGCTTCTCTCTGGGCATCACCCTTAGTAATTTTGCAAAAACCTTCCGGAAAATTGAGACATTGTGTGGACTTCAAGGCAACAGTGAATCCACAACTAGTGATTGCAACTACCGGAAAGACGGAAGAAGAACATTTAGTCAATCTCAGGACATTATTTCAGGTCTTGCGACAAAATGGTCTTCGCTTGCGGAAGGACAAATGTGTGTTTTTTGTTCGGTACTTACCCTATCTAGGACATGTACTCAATGCCCAGGGCATACATCCCAGTCCCGAGCACCTCCGTGCCATACAAGACTTGCCTTCGCCGCAGAATTTGAAGCAGCTACAGAGTGTGCTGGGAAAAATCAATTACTACCATAAATATGTGCGCCACGCCTCTTCCATTTCAGCTCCGCTTCATCGCTTACGCCGTAAAAGTGTTCCGTTCGTCTGGACGACGGAATGCGAACGCGCCTTTCGCCAGTTGAAATCGTCGTTGTTTTCCAATACTTGCCTTACGCCATTCGATCCCCAGAAACCCCTTTTGTTGATGGTAGATGCATCGGATTTAGGGATCGGTGCTGTGATTGCGCACAAAGATGGTTCGCACGATCGCCCTACTGTCTTTGCGTCCAAATTGCTCTCGTCTGCGCAAAGAAATTATTCCAGGATCGAGAAAGAGGCTTTGGCTCTCGTATTAGGTGTTACTAAGTTTCATGATTTCTTGTATGGTCGTCACTTTACCATCATCACAGACCACAAACCTTTGACATCGCTTTTTCATCCGACCAAGCCTGTACCTCCACGTACAACGCAGAAATTCATTCGCTGGTCTATTTTCCTCTCGCAGTACCGCTACGATATCTTGTATCGGTCCACTGCTAAGCACGGAAACGCCGATACGTTGTCCCGTTTGCCTGTTGCTGAGGATAGTGCATTCGATTCTTCCGAACTTGCTTGCATGTTCATTGATGCGGAAACCGATGACGTGGTCGAATCGTTTCCGATTGATTTTCGTCGTGTAGCTACAGCCACAGCTGCTGACCCTGTCCTTGCTACCGTTCTGCGTTTTGTTGCTACGCAATGGCCCTTGTCAAAGTCACGGATCAAGGATCCGTTGGTTCGACGATTTTTTGCTCACAAGGAGAGACTTTTTGTTCGACGTGGTGTTTTACTGTTGCGTTCTGATAATGATCAGTCCAGGGTCGTGGTCCCACGTTCGTTACAGTCCTCTGTCTTACGGCTTCTCCACCAAGGACATTGGGGTATAGTGCGAACGAAACACCTTGCTCGTCAGCACTGTACTTGCTTCGGAATCGATGCTGCGATTACGCATATGTGCTCTTCTTGCATGGCGTGTGCCGAACAACAATCCACACCACCGCAGAAATTCTTTGCATGGCCAAAAGCCACTTCCCCTTGGCAACGCTTACACATCGATTTTGCTGGTCCCTTCTGGAATGCTCGATGGTTGGTTGTTGTCGATTCCTTCAGTAATTTTCCTTTTGTTCATTCAGTAATTTTCCTTTTGTTGTCCGGATGTCTTCCACGCCGTCATCTGCCACCATCCAAGCGTTATCCGCTATCTTTTGCATTGAAGGTCTTCCACAGACTATTGTTTCCGACAATGGCCCACAATTCATGTCCGCAGAATTTCAGTCATTCTGCAAGGCCAATGGTATTCAACATCTGACGTCCACGCCGTTTTCGCCGCAGTGAAACGGTGCCGCTGAACGATTGGTCAGGTCTTTCAAGTCACAGATGTTGAAGTTGAAACAGTCGCATTCTCGGGAGGACGCGTTATTGCTCTTTTTGTCCTCGTATCGCTCTCAGCCCCGAGATAGTCGCTCGCCCGCTAAGTTGCTCCACGGTCGTCCTCATCGGACCTTGATGTCTTTGCTACATCCGCCGCATCAGGTTCCTGTGCAGCGGCAGACACCTGCATTTGCCCCAGGCGACGTTGTATACCATCGCAACTATCGAGGTTCACGGCGTTGGCTCGAAGGGCGCATTCTTCGCTGCCTCGGCCGTGCTATGTATCTGGTTTTGGGGGCCTCTGGTGAGGTGCGTTGGCATATCGATCAGCTGCGCCTCTGTCGTCGCACTGGTTCTGCCGCTCCCCGTCTGCTTTCAGCGACGGTGCCGTCCGGTCAGCGCCCTGGGGACCCATCTACTGGCTCGCCTCATCCCCAGGTGTTACCGACGCTGCCTTCCATTTTGCCCCATGGCGACGCGCCGCCGCCTGTTCTCCCGCTGGCGACGCCCGCAGTGGACGCGACGCTGCAACCGCCGGGCGCCTCCCTGGGTCACGCGCCGCCGATCGCTTCCCGTGACCAGCTGTACTCCGACATGGACTTCTTGCCCGCTCCGGACCACATGGCGTCCTCGCCCGTCAGGTGCCCCGACCCGATGGAGGTCGACCCTTCGGCCCCTCGTGTCTCTTTACGGGCGCATACACCGCATGTTGGCATGGACTAGGTTTTCAGGCGTTTCCTAGCTCCCCTTGGACCGAATGGCAGGGTGCGGGTGGCACAGCCTCTCCTGTTGTTAGGCTCCCCACCTCGTCGCATACGTCAACATGGGGTCCTCCCCACGGCGGGTGGAAGCCTTATAACACAACCGTTCGCCGATTTGCGGGGGAGGAATGTGGTGTCACCGCCAGACACCACACTTGGTAGGTGGTAGCCTTTAAATCGGCCGCCGTCCAGTAGTATACGTCGGACCCGCTTGTCGCCACTATCAGTGATTGCAGACCGAGCGCCGCCACACGGCAGGTCTAGAGAGACTTCCTAGCACTCGCCCCAGTTGTACAGCCGAATTTGCTAGCGATGGTTCACTGACAAATTAAGCTCTCAATTGCCGAGACGATAGTTAGCATAGCCTTCAGCTACGTCATTTGCTACGACCTAGCAAGGCGCCGTTATCAATTGCTATTTATCTTGTGATGCATGTACCGTCAGACCGATGTTCACCAATTATGGATTAAAGTTAAGTATTCCAGCAGCTACGTACTTTTCTTACTAGTATAATTACTTTACCTGTTCCAGACCTCACGCCAGCCTGCGTGAGCTTTAACGCGTGCCTTTCGGCTTCCTCTCTTAGTGGCTTGGCTGTCTTGCCAAGTCACAACAGTTATGCGCCGTTTCTCATGGCGCTTTGGCGATTTCTGTTTTCGCTGCCTCGCCTCTGTGTCCGGCGCAGGGCAGGGAGAGGACGCGGCATCCTGAACTTCAACTTCCACCGCACCATCGGCTTGTCTTGCAGCGGTGCGCCTGGGCTCGACGAGAGGGCAACAGAGGCATCGACGCTGGAAGACGCTGGGGGCTCCTGAGGGCACTATTTCAGGGGCCTCCAAGGCTTGCACCAATACCGAAGAGTCATCATAAAAAGCTGGAGTCTCCAGTCTCGCCGCCGCTACATACGTAATCGGCATAGAGGTCGCCACCGACGGTCGAATCTGATCGGCTGAGGGCCTCTGCACGAGGCGGCGCTGCAGGCGTTCGGTACGCAGGTGCCCTGCCTGTCCACAACCGGAGCAGGTCCTCAGTTGACCATCGTAAATAATTATCGCCCTGCAACCAGCGATCGTGAGATACGATGGTATGTGGCGGTGCAATTCAATACGGACCTGTTGCACCCCGTTAAGTGTGATAGGACGTCAGACGGGCCGACTTGGAGCAGGAGAGGCACCACAGTACATTTTAATTTCCACTGTCTATACTTTTACAAATTAATTCATAAAACTTTGCCAGCATGACCAGAAATGATTCAGGATTCATACTCATAGCAGTGGAAGTTCAAAAAAGTAACAGAATACTTTTTTTAACATACTAACTAACATGTTTCTATAGGTACACTTTTCTTCATAAGTAAGAGAGATTCTTCGATGAATTTTGCACAGCATACAAACCATACTTATAGGTGTATCAGACTCTAGAATTTTCCAAATTTATTAAAAACTGTGGTAAAAATTGAGATAATTAACTACAAAATTTGAGTTTTTTTCCAAACATGAAGTTTTTCGTAAATTAAATAAATTCTAGAGTTTCGTACACCCTCAAGTATGGTTTGCATGCTGTGCAAAATTCATAGAAGAATCTCTCGTATTTATGAAGAAAAGCAACAAATGCAGCCAATAGTAAGTGAAAAAATGATGAAACTTCACATGTTAAAAAAATTTATTGTGTTACTTTTGTGAACTTCCACTGCTATGAGTATGAATCCTGAATCCTTTCTGGTCATGTTGGCAAAGTTTTATGAATTTATTTGTAAAATTAGAGACAGTGGAAATTCAAATGTCCTGTGGTGCCTCTCCTGCTCCAAGTTGGTCCGTCTGACGTCCTACCCCCCTTAAGGACAGGGTAAGTTTCGAAAGTCTTTCATTTTTCGGCCGTATGTCCGAGGATTGTGCCTTTGGGTCGAAGAGCAAGGGTGACCACATCCGCTGGAACTTCAAATGGTAGCTCAAACACGCGCACATTTTGTATGCCCAATCCAGCACGTTTCCCCCAGAGTGGCAGAACCGATTACCTTCCGTTGAGCGTCTGAGAAGTTTCTCACAGGCCTCATCGTCAGTGAACTTAAGATAGACAAAGCTGGAGACAATAGATAAGTGAATACCTAGCTGCTCGTTCGGGTCAACATGTATCAGGCCGCGTAAAAATGTGCCTACTTCGTGGGTCTTGAGTCTAGAATACGTAGTGTCGAGCTGCAGCTTGGTCGTGGCTTTCTTATACGAAAGAGCCATCGGATGTCTGGAACGTAAGTACAACACTTAGCACTAGCACTGGCGCGGTAAACAACAACACGCCCGGAAACGCGACAAGGACGGAGCGGCCGGAAGGTATCGCACCGCTCCACAGCATAAGGCCGACTGTCCATTTGACTATCCGTGCTCGACTCGCGGCCAACCACAAACTTCCATATGTCGTCAACCATGCTTCTAAGACCAGTACTAGTACATGAATCATTTATACTATCGTGCAGGTCAGATGTTGCACTTGATAGTCGCTTGTTCGGTATCGGCAGGAAAATACGAAATTGCAGTGCCGGTTTTATTGAGATTACGGTGCAAAATTTCTTTGGACGTTCATGCATGTCCAAAGGAACAGGTACTGCGGCGACTACATCCGTTATGAAATACACTCTATAGCTGATGGTTGTCCCTATTCGCAATTGCGTATTCATTCAATGTATTTCATAAAGGCTGTAGTCGCCGCAGTGCCTATTGCTTTGGACATACATACATGTCCAAAGGAGCTTCGCGTCATAATCAGAATAACACAAGCACTGCAATATCGTATCGATTCTCCGTTGTGTGGTACAGATGAACACCGTGGAATGTGGGTCCGCCATGGAGGTGTGGAGATTGACGGCATTGATACTGGCCCTCATTCAGCAATGACTTCCACATCCGTTTTTATCCAAGATATGACTCCTTATCCACATATACAGATGACTGCAGTGATATGGATCAAGGGCCTGACCGTACTGTATCTTTTCGTGATGATGACAAATACTTTCTCGATTTTTTTTGCCCTTCCTACTGGAACGATTCACTCGCTTCGACGCCACCCACGCTGCCGCCAATACTTTGCTAATTAGCTGGGTAGTGTCTTCTTGGACCCTCTCCACGGTATTGGTGTGCCGTGTATGAGAACCTTATGTGCATGTGAATTATACAGAACGAACTGGAACAAGCGACAGAATCATATGAACCACTTCTTCGTGAAGACGTGACTGGACCGAATGATGGGTTAGAAGGATCTACGGACATGTCGATAGATGATAGCACTGGGTGTCATGTCTGATGTTGGTTCCGCCAGAAGGACGGCCTTTTAATTTTTTTGTTGTTTAGTTACCTTCTTTACCCCGACAAAGGCACCATAGTAAGAATAAAGATGTTTTATTTTACCTGCTTTTCTTCTCCACCATATATATATTATATATACTATTAAATACTGAAGGGGAGCGATTCCGGGACAGGCCTCAGGTTTCGACCCCTAGCCAACCTGCCTCCACCTGCCTGACGCTGACTTCTGTGCTTCCTTTATATATAGGGTGTGTCATAATTAATGCCGTAAACGCATACAGTTGAAAGTACACGATACTAAAAGCAAAAAAGTCTCAGTAAACACAGGGTTGAAAATGCAGATCTTAAGAGCTACGAGCAATTTTTCATCTTCGATACTGTGAAACAAATCTTTTCTACTGCAAGTTCTTTGCTACCCATATTTTTGGAACTGGTAGTATTGGACAATACAAGGTAAAAAGTCCAGTAATCACGTGCTCTAAAATGGATTCGTTAATAGCTATGAGCACTTGTTCATCTTTGTTACTTTGAAACACAACTCTTCCAATGATCAAGTGCTCGTAACTGTTAAGGTATGCGTTTTAGATCACATGTTTGCAGGACTTTTTTCTTATTTTGGTCCATACTACCACTTCCCAAAATATGGAAAGCAAAGAAGTTGCAGTAGAAGAGATTTGTTTCACAGTATCGAAGATGAAAATTTGCTCGTAGCTCTTCAGGTATGCATTTTCGACACTACGTTTGCTGAGACTTTTTTGCTTCTAGTATCGTGTATTTTCAACTGTATGCGTTTACGCCATTAGTTATGATAGACCCTGTATATACAGGGTGTTACAAAAAGGTGCGGCCAAACTTTCAGGAAACATTCCTCACACACAAAGAAAGAAAATATGTTATGTGGAAATGTGTCCGGAAACGCTTACTTTCCATGTTAGAGCTCATTTTATTACTTCTCTTCAAATCACATTAATCACGGGATGGAAACACACAGCAACAGAACGTACCAGCGTGACTTCAAAGACATTGTTACAGGAAATGTTCAAAATGTCCTCCGTTAGCGAGGATACATGCATCCACCCTCCGTCGCATGGAATCCCTGATGTACTGATGCAGCCCTGGACAATGGCGTATTGTATCACAGCCGTCCACAATACGAGCACGAAGAGTCTCTACATTTGGTACCAGGGTTGCGTAGACAAGAGCTTTCAAATGCCCCCATAAATGAAAGCCGATAGGGTTGAAGTCAGGAGAGGGTGGAGGCCATGGAATTGGTCCGCCTCTACCAATCCATCGGTCACCGAATCTGTTGTTGAGAAGCGTACGAACACTTCGACTGAAATGTGCAGGAGCTCCATCGTGCATGAACCACATGTTGTGTCGTACTTGTGAAGGCACATGTTCTAGCAGCACAGGTAGAGTATCCCGCATTAAATCATGATAACGTGCTCCATTGAGCGTAGGTGGAAGAACATGGGGCCCAATCAAGACATCAGCAACAATGCCTTCCCAAACGTTCACAGAAAATCTGTGTTGATGACGTGATTGCACAATTGCGTGCGGATTCTCGTCGGCCCACACATGTTGATTGTGAAAATTTGCAATTTGATCACATTGGAATGAAGCCTCATGCGTAAAGAGAACATGTACACTGAAATGAGTATTGACACTTTGTTGGATGAACCATTCGCAGAAGTGTACCCGTGGAGGCTAATCAGCTCCTGATAGTGCCTGCACACGCTGTACATGGTGCGGAAAAACTGGTTCCCCGTAGCACTCTCCATACAGTGACGTGGTCAACGTTACCTTGTACAGCAGCAACTTCTCTGACGCTGACTTTAGGGTTATTGTCAACTGCACGAAGAATTGCCTCGTCCATTGCAGGTGTCCTCGTCATTCTAGGTCTTCCCCAGTCACGAGTCATAAGCTGGAATGTTCCGTGCTCCATAAGACGCCGATCAATTGCCTCGAACGTCTTCCTGTCGGGACACCTTCGTTCTGGAAATCTGTTTCGATACAAACGTACCGCGCCACGGCTATTGCCCCGTGCTAATCCATACATCAAATGGGCATCTGCCAACTCCGCATTTGTAAACATTCCACTGACTGCAAAACCACGTTCGTGATGAACACTAACCTGTTGATGCTACGTACTGATGTGCTTGATGCTAGTACTGTAGAGCAATGAGTCGCATGTCAACACAAGCACCGAAGTCAACATTACCTTCCTTCAATTGGGCCAACTGGCTGTGAATCGAGGAAGTACAGTACGTACTGACGAAACTAAAATGAGCTCTAACATGGAAATTAAGCGTTTCCGGACACATGACCACATAACATCTTTTCTTTATTTGTGTGTAAGAACTGTTTCCTGAAAGTTTGGCCGTACCTTTTTGTAACACATTGTGTATATATATATATATATATATATATATATATATATATATATATATTGAGCTCTAACATGGAAATTAAGCGTTTCCGGACACATGACCACATAACATCTTTTCTTTATTTGTGTGTAAGAAATGTTTCCTGAAAGTTTGGCCGTACCTTTTTGTAACACATTGTAGATATATATATATATATATATATATATATATATATATATATATATGTGTGTGTGTGTGTGTGTGTGTGTGTGTGTGTGTGTGTGTGTGTGTGTGTTTGTGTGTGTGTGTGTGTGTGTGAGTCTGGTCAGAGCATCTGCTTAGAAAAAGTAAAATTTCTTTAAAAAAAAAAGCAGTTAGGGCTACAAAAAAGTCGATTAACGCGCCCGCTCACTAAAAGTGGAAATCAGGGTGAAAAGAAAATTAACAAAAGGGCTGCTACAGCAGTCCTGTGTGATGGCGAGTGTTTCAGAGATAAGCCTGTTCGTACGCTGCGGGCGTATGAAATTTTCACTGCCAGTATTTGGCCAGCAAGAGGAGAGGTTGCCTAGTAAAGTTTCTGATCACTATTGCTTGCAACAGTGTCCTGGATTAAATTCCAAACTTCTCCGCAGTTTTTCATGGAGTGACACTGGATGACGTGCGACACTGCTCATGGTGATCGTTCCATTGGATGGAGATTTTAATATCACCAGCCCCCCTGGTGCTATTCGACAGGCGTAGCATAGGTTTGACCCTCCCGATTCTCACATTATCACTATTATCACACAACAAAAACATGTACACGTACTGTGACTCACCTACACTCTGCACATCCAGAAACTGCACGCCTATCACATATCAGCGTAGGAAATGGCCAATGTGTGTGGAAGAAGTGTTGGGCCTCGTGTAAATACACTCGCCGCTGCATTGGTGGCTCCTTTGGTTTGCTCTGGGAGGAGACAGAGTGGAGCAATAACACATAAAATATTATTTAAATTTGTTACAAAATGGATATGAAGATTTGCCTAACTTGGTACAATCCATTTACAGGAATTTTCTGAGTATTTACACCCGTCTCTGGGTATAAAAGTATCATTTAATACCGACAAATCTACAAGACCCTTCACTTGAAGTAAACTGACATAATGTTTACATAACGTTCTGCCTAGACATACACTGTTAAGTCAAAACGTTATGACTACTGCCCACCGCGAAGTTGCATGTCGCCTGGAGGCGTTGCGCGAACGTGACACGGTAAGGAAAGGAAAGTACGTAAGTGGATCAAAGAGGATGGGGATTCACGCTACCGACGGCACGGGCCACAAATAGGGAAATCTACTGACACATGCGGCTTCGACAGAGGCGATACTATTATTACCCGATGCTGTGAACGAGTATCTCGAAAACTGAGTAGCTGGTCGAATGTTCACGTGCTGCTGTAGAGAGAATCTGTGGAAAATGGTAGAACGACAGTGAAACTACTATTGGACGTCCACGACTGTTCACAGGACATAGGATTTGGAGGCTTGCCTGCTTTGTAAAGCAGAATACTTGCCGATCCGTGCCATCTCTGCCGAAAGAGCAAAATGCTGGTGCACGCGTCAGTGTTACGGAACACACCGCTCATCGAACGTTGTTGACCATTGGGCTCCGCACCAGACGACCCCTACGTGTTCGCCTGTTGGCCCAACGACATCCTCAGTTACGATTGCAGTGGCCACGGGATCGCCGAGATTGGACCATCGATAAATGGATACGTGTCGCCTAGTCGGATGAATCACAGTTTTGCTACATCAGGTCGATGGGCGTCATCCCAAACGCAGTCACCCACGTTAACGGCGATTCAAAAGATGCTGCACGCTACGGACTCAGGCTGTGTTATGCCACGGGAGACATTCTGCTGCGCTCGCATTTGACCTGTAGTAGTAATCTAAGACAGGCTGATAGCTATGGGCCACCTGTATCCCTTCATGCTTGAGGTCTTTCCTTCCAGCGATGTCATCTTCCAGCAGGATAATTGTGTGTCCCCTAAAGCCAGAACTGTGCTACAGTGGTTCGAGGGCCACGCGGGGTAGCCGTGTGATCTAGGGCGTACTGCCACGGTTAGGGCTGCTCACCCCGTCAGAGGTTCGAGTCCTCCCTCGAGCACGGGTGTGTGTGTTGTCCTTAGCGTAGGTTAGTTTAACTTAGATTAAGTAGTGTGTAAGCTGACCTCAGCAGTTTCGTCCCATAAGATCTTACCACAAATTAAATTAGTGGTTCAAGGAGCATGGAGTATACACACGTTGATGTCTTGGTCAGGAAATTCGCTTAATGAATCCAATGGAACCCATTTATGTCGCTACCAGGAGCCGTTACCGCATACAGAAATCAGCGCTCCGCTGTTTAAGGGAATTACATGGAATGTGTTTGGGCCTCTGTTGCGACATACCTCCTCAAAGTTACCAACAAATTTTCGAATCCGTGAAACGCATAATCGGTGACGTTATTAAGCAGGTGGTGATGTTTTGGCTTGTCAGTGTAAGTTACAATGGGGGTCTGCCAACCGCTGTCGTCTTGACCGGTGATTGCGAACTGGGACGACCGTTTCCCCGCTGAGGCTTAACTGTAGCATCGATTGTCGTGGCGTAGTGAAACTCTAGGAGGAGGAGGCGTGGCTACGGCGGCGTTGCTCATTCGTCGGTGAGACATGCAACGACTGTATTCTTCTGTGGTTTCGTTGCGAGGTGCCAACCTTCCTTTCTCACATCGTTCATCGGACGTCAGCACAGAAAGGACACTCTTTCCGGCAGATGGCTGACCCTACCCCATGGGATATTCCAGTAAACATTGCCATACCACGCTTATATTTTCACTTTCAAAGTAATAGTAGAAAATACACTCCTGGAAATTGAAATAAGAACACCGTGAATTCATTGTCCCAGGAAGGGGAAACTTTATTGACACATTCCTGGGCTCAGATACATCACATGATCACACTGACAGGACCACAGGCACATAGACACAGGCAACAGAGCATGCACAATGTCGGCACTAGTACAGTGTATATCCACCTTTCGCAGCAATGCAGGCTGCTATTCTCCCATGGAGACGATCGTAGAGATGCTGGATGTAGTCCTGTGGAACGGCTTGCCATGCCATTTCCACCTGGCGCCTCAGTTGGACCAGCGTTCGTGCTGGACGTGCAGACCGCGTGAGACGACGCTTCATCCAGTCCCAAACATGCTCAATGGGGGACAGATGCGGAGATCTTGCTGGCCAGGGTAGTTGACTTACACCTTCTAGAGCACGTTGGGTGGCACGGGATACATGCGGACGTGCATTGTCCTGTTGGAACAGCAAGTTCCCTTGCCGGTCTAGGAATGGTAGAACGATGGGTTCGATGACGGTTTGGATGTACCGTGCACTATTCAGTGTCCCCTCGACGATCACCAGTGGTGTACGGCCAGTGTAGGAGATCGCTCCCCACACCATGATGCCGGGTGTTGGCCCTGTGTGCCTCGGTCGTATGCAGTCCTGATTGTGGCTCTCACCTACACGGCGCCAAACACGCATACGACCATCATTGGCACCAAGGCAGAAGCGACTCTCATCGCTGAAGACGACACGTCTCCATTCATCCCTCCATTCACGCCTGTCGCGACACCACTGGAGGCGGGCTGCACGATGTTGGGGCGTGAGCGGAAGACGGCCTAACGGTGTGCGGGACCGTAGCCCAGCTTCATGGAGACGGTTGCGAATGGTCCTCGCCGATACCCCAGGAGCAACAGTGTCCCTAATTTGCTGGGAAGTGGCGGTGCGGTCCCCTACGGCACTGCGTAGGATCCTACGGTCTTGGCGTGCATCCGTGCGTTGCTGCGGTCCGGTCCCAGGTCGACGGGCACGTGCACCTTCCGCCGACCACTGGCGACAACATCGATGTACTGTGGAGACCTCACGCCCCACGTGTTGAGTAATTCGGCGGTACGTCCACCCGGCCTCCCGCATGCCCACTATACGCCCTCGCTCAAAGTCCGTCAACTGCACATACGGTTCACGTCCACGCTGTCGCGGCATGCTACCAGTGTTAAAGACTGCGATGGAGCTCCGTATGCCACGGCAAACTGGCTGACACTGACGGCGGCGGTGCTCAAATGCTGCGCGGCTAGCGCCATTCGACGGCCAACACCGCGGTTCCTGGTGTGTCCGCTGTGCCGTGCGTGTGATCATTGCTTGTACAGCCCTCTCGCAGTGTCCGGAGCAAGTATGGTGGGTCTGACACACCGGTGTCAATGTGTTCTTTTTTCCATTTCCAGGAGTGTACATTTGTCGGTAGTTGCGCTGGCTTGTTGTTATCCATCAATAAATGTGCTGAAGAGGAGAAGGAATAAGAATTGCCCGTCCTCACGGAGAAGGTGACGGCATCTGATAACGAAAAGGGTAAGGCTGCGTGAGTAAAAGAGGCGCAAGTTGTGGAAGAAGTGACTCGCTGACGGACAGACTGGAATTAAAAGATCTACGTGAGTGATGGTAATTGTTACACGAAAATGCGCTTCAGTTTGATGTTTGCGTTAGACGTGTAGCAGATGACAATTTTCAACATGTAAGAATAGGGAGTGTACACTCTGACTCTACTTCCCCCCCTCTTAACCACTTTCTGTGGGTATGACAATTTTCAGCTTGTAAGAATATGGAGTGTACACTTTGACTCTACTTTCCGCCACTCTTAACCACTTTCTCTGGAGTATAGACGACGATGTTGCAGCCCTGACCAAGTCTTTATGTGGCTGACACTCATTGTTTAGGCTGACCAGACGTCTCGGTTTTGCTGGGACAGTCTCGGTTTTCACGTAAATGTCTTAGTGCCCCAAGAAACTCTTTAGGGGCACATAATTGTCTCAGTTTTTAATAGAGAAACAAAATTCGAGCAATAATATTACTAATTTAATTAAATACTTGTGAAAAACTACTTTCCTAGAAATAGAACGTTATAGAGATTTATGTTTTCGCAATACCACATTTGGTTTAACTGGTCTTATGCCTAAAGAAAGACATATATTACCGAAGTACCTAATAAGTGACTAAAGATTGCAGAAAATATATCCAGGATATAACAATAAAAAAGTGTATGTCACTCTTTTTGTTTCTGAAGAGAAAAACGTTATGTGTAATGTACCTACATGTTCTTTCCCAGTTCACAAAATGAAGATGCATTTCTGTTACGGGTTTTTAAGCTGCTGCATCGTCATAGGCCTATTACCTGTTGTGTGTGACCTCGTACATAACAGTAAGGAGAGGTAGTCTACTGAATGGTGCAGCAACTGTCGTCGTAAGAAAACTGGACAGGAGTAAAAATGATTAGCGAATAAGTTAGTTCTTTTCCAGTTCACAAGATGGAGATGCATGTCTGCTACGTGTTTTTCAGCTGCTGCATCGTCATAGGCCTATTACCTGTTGAATATGACTTCATACACAACAGTAAGTAGAGGTAGGCTACTGCCTGATGCTGCAACTGTCATCGTAGGAAAGCTGCACAGGAGCAGAAATGCTTGGCGAACAAGTTAGACAGTAAACAGAGAATTACTTACCTTGTATTTCTCCAAGTGTACGAAGACTCATTACAAATGATGTAGCAAAAAATAGAGTCCAGCTCTCAGTACCGACAGTCAAAAATCTCTTCGAACTAATGTACGAACGAGGGTGTACAAGCCGCAACTAGGCGGAGTCTGCATAACGTCTCATACCGAAGTGGCTCCGCGTGGAAGTCAGCAGTGTGGGTGCCGCCGACCTTCCTATGTTGTGGCAGCAGAGGGCGCTCTCAATCCAGAGCCACTAGGGGCGTGGCTCAGCGGGCGCGCGCCATTGGGTCCGCCAGATACAAACCGACCGCTCGCAATTCCGTTGCCAACATTGTGACCCCCGTGGGGTACTATCGGCTCGTGATACAACATTACCAATTTCAAAATATGGAGAACACAGGCAAGAAAGGTGAGCATAAGTGTAGCAATGAAGTTAGATGTAAACTGTAAACACAAGCGCCCCCGTTCTTTCTCTCAGAAATCTAGTCAATGTATCATTGTTGTATCTCACTGCATCAACTCAACTGTTTGCTTCTATGTGTAGCTAGTTAGTAAGAAGAATCTGCAACTAAGTTATCCAAGCATTTTACGAGAAATAATTTTTGTAATTTAATATAAGGATGAAATTAAAGTCATTATGTAGAAGCTGTATCGTGATATAGCTCATTTCTTCTAAGTCCTATGGAATCATTTCCATGTAAACTCTTTTGCAATCATCAGTTACAATGCGTTGCCACGACCCATGGAACTACAGCTCAAAATACTTCCATTTAACTAGTTGTAGTTTATTTTAACTACAGACAGTTGATATCCTGTAACTGGACAGTAGGTGTCATGAAAAATCACCCATCACAAGATGTCAAAATTCTGTGAATTAAGGTTGTAAGTCTAGCATTTTGTATCATGTTCAATAAATAATTGTAATATGGTAACATTATTATAATAGTTGCAGAAATAGGTTTTAAGGAGGATTAACAAAGAGACAATTGCTCAACAACAGAATGAATCTGTATTCGGTTGTGCGACCAGCAAAAACATTTCTAGTCTTCTTAAATATGTGTGGTACGTCCATTCAATGGTAATCAAAATTTTTCGGGTGAGGACACTAACGTGGTACCCATATGGAATTTTCTCTGAGAAAAGGGAGGTAGATAAGGTTTTAACTCGCTGTTGACAGTGAGGTCATTACATATGGAACACGCGTTCGGGATTGACAACGACGGGGAAGCAAACCCGTAGTTTTCGTTTCCAAGGAACAATCAAAGGTGTTCGTCGTAATCGATGTAGGGAATCACAAAAGAGATAAAGTTAGAGTGATAGATGAAGCCTGGCAGACCACTGGGTGTCTGGTGCCTTGACCACGGTGAGGGGCAGATCAGTCTTCTTTACTGTTGCATATAGGACATACATGATCTTCTGAACGGGATGAACGGTCTAACGAGTACAGAATATGGATTGAGGGTAAATCGAAGAAAGAAGAAATAAATGAGAAGCATCAGAAATGAGAACAGCGAGAAGCTTAACATCAGCATTGATAGTCACGAAGTAGACGAAGCTAAGAAATTCTGCTACCTAGGCAGCACAATGACCAAAGACAGACTCAGCAAGCAGGACATCAAAAGCAGACTAGCAATGGCAAAAAGGGCATTCCTAGCCAACAGCAGTCTACTAGTATCAAACGTAGGCCTTAATTTGAGGAAATATCTATGAGAATGCACGTATGGAGCACGGCATTGTATGGTAGTGTAACATGGACTGTGGGAAAACCGGAACAGAAGAGAATCGAAGCATTTGAGATGCGGTGCTACAGATGAATGTTGAAAACTAGGTGGACTCATAAAGTAAGGAATGAGGAGGTCCTGCGCAGAATCGGTGAGGAAAGTAATACGTGGAAAACACTGACAAGGAGATGGGACATGTGTTAAGACATCAAGGAATGACTTCCATGGTACTAGAGGGAACTGTAGAGGGCAAAAGCTGCAGAGGAAGACAGGGTTTTAATACATCCAGCAAATAATTGAGGATGTATGTTGCAAATAAGAGGTTGGCACAGGAGAGGAATTCATGGTGGGCCGCATCAAACCAGTTAACAGACAGATGACAGAAAAAAAATTATAATAAAAAAGAGGTGCGAAGTAGCTTTCTTGTAAGTGCATGCAAATGTTTCAATTATTTTCATTGTTAGCATTTCATGCAGTACAGTGACGATTGCCTCTTTGATTCATTTCCTCCTGATTGAGAACTTCCTTCATATAAACTGCCTTTTCATTAACAGAGCTGATTTTAACATTGACCTGCTTATGTGTGCCGTGGGAAAAGTTTCGGAATGTGAAATCTCACATCCTCGAGTGAGCGATACGGACAGTACACGTGTGTGGTGACCTCCACGTACGCGTTTGTCGACCTTACAGTCGTTTCGTATGGTAGTGTTTTGTATAACTGTTTGCACTGGAAATTTTAAAGCGTTGTTCTCTTGGAACTGCTGTAATGAATACGGAGGTCAATAGGAAGAATAAGGCATTAAATCTACTCCTCGTCTCTAGCACGACAAGCAATTTCTTCACTTTATTGCAGTCATCCTGTGCACCAAACAGAATACCGTATTCCTTTGCGCTTCTCCCGTTGTTTCGATTATAGAATATGGAGTTCAGTAAGGCCTCTGACGGGCAGTCTGTTGACTGAGTTAGATCTGTACCTCATCTCCTCTGCATTACCGAAAAATTATTGCGATGAAATTTATTTCTGTCAAAGCAGAGGGACTCAAACTGATTTCCAGAATTTCGATAAATATTTGCTTCATCATTATTAACCAAGCACGATGCAAGCTACTGCAAATATTCTCGATTTTAAAATCGGTGTACAAACAGTGAATTCCTGCAATACAAACTCAATAGGTCTCGCACTGAATCCACCGTGTCGAGAAACATTTGCTTAAAAATTATTTTCCAAGCACGACAGAGGCTCTAAATATTAAAATTCGTACACAAACCGTGAATTCTCCCAGTTTACATATATCGTGTTGTCTGTTTACTACACAGCTTAGCTGGTGTATACTTTAATCTATTCCACTGTAAGATCATCTATTGCCCGTACCGTTGGGCTCAGCTGTAAGCGGCGTATACGATGAAGTTACGTCACATACGCTTCACTGTCAACAATTTTCCATAACAGACGTTGCTACGAGAACACTAATGTACTTCGTGTGATCATTTGCCTGGCGTTGCCATTTAACAAGCAAGGAACTCGCTGACCTGACCTTCGATCGTTTCCGAGAAATACATACATGTTGAGCCAGCGGGTTTTGCTCACTCTCCTATAATCAATAGAGCTGTAAAAAGACATTGCCGAAAGCAAGCTGCGTTGTGGCCAGCGCAGGCGTATGCAAATAAGCGATTGAGTGAATTTCGGCAAAGGTAAGGCATTTAAGCACTTGTTTGCATCCCGTCGGGAAGAACAACTGCTAAGCCACGTCAGCTATAAAGCGCGATTAAAGAATATTCAGCTTCGGTAAACTCATTTCATTCGCAAGCAGATACACTCCGGACCAAGAGCCAAAAACACACATATCATACCGCTAAGTGCGATGCAAGCCACCTGCTACCCCTATTGAGGAGCCTAGTGAGGTGGCACGGTGCAGCCTCAGGACATCGGACTCACATTTAGGAGGAGGGCGGTTCAAACCTCCGTCTGGCCAAACAGATTTCTGAAGGCTCGTTCCCGGACGGTTCCTTTGGAGTACGCCTGTACTCCAAGCTTGCGCCCCGTATGTAATAACCACATCGTCGACGGGACATTAAATGCTTCTGCTTGATCTCATTAGAATTCAAAACAGACTTACGAATCCATTCCTTTAGCAATGTAGTCAAATCACATAGCGTGTTGCGAAAATGTTGCGAAGGTGCCATTGAACATTCTTGGAAGAAACATCTCACGCATATACCAAAACGTTGTTACAGGCTAGTACATGTAAGATATAATTACAGACTGTACGAGGTTTCAAAATGTTTAAGCAGGAATGGCTAGAGGACTAATGTAAGGATTTAGAAGCATATATCTCTAGGGGAAAGACAGATACCGTCTACAAGAAAATTAAAGATGCCTTCGGAGACAAGAGAAGCAACTGTATCAACGTCCCGAGCGCAGATGGGAAACGAGTCCTGAGCAAATAAAAGAAAGTTGCAAGCTGAAGGGCCTATGAAAAGGAGATCAATTCGCCGCCAATATTTAAGTAAACATAGCGTTCGACCAACTAAGAAACGCTTTCCTTGCCATTGCCAGTCTACATTTTATATCCTCTCTACTTCGACCATCATCAGTTATTTCGCTCCCCAAATAGCAAAACTCCTTTACTACTTTAAGTGTCTCATTTCCTAATCTAATTCCTTCAGCATCACCCGACTTATTGGACTACATTCCATTATCCTCGTTTTGCTTTTGTTGATGTTCATCTTATATCCTCCTTTCAAGACACCGTCCATTCCGTTCAACTGCTCTTCCAAGTCCTTAGCTGTCTCTGACAGAATTACAATGTCATCGGCGAACCTCAAAGTTTTTATTTCTTCTCCGTGGATTTTAATACCTACCCCGAATTTTTCTTTTGTTTCCTTTACTGCTTGCTCAATATACAGATTTAATAACATCGGGGACAGGCTACAACACTGTCTCACTCCCTTCCCATCCACTGCTTCCCTTTCATACCCCTCGACTCGTATAACTGCCATCTGGTTTCTATACAAATTGTAAATAGCCTTTCGCTCCCTATATTTTACTCCTGCCACCTTTAGAATTTGAAAGAGAGTATTCCAGTCAACATTGTCTAAAACTTTCTCTAAGTCTACAAATGCTACAAACGTAGGTTTGCCTTTCC
This sequence comes from Schistocerca serialis cubense, assembly GCF_023864345.2. Taxonomy (NCBI): domain Eukaryota; kingdom Metazoa; phylum Arthropoda; class Insecta; order Orthoptera; family Acrididae; genus Schistocerca; species Schistocerca serialis. Next base: position 524,767,218 of record NC_064644.1, read on the forward strand.
TTAATCTTTCTTCTAAGATAAGTCGTAAGGTCAGTATTGCCTCACGTGTTCCAACATTTCTACGGAATCAAAACTGATCTTCCCCGAGGTCGGCTTCTACCAGTTTTTCCATTCGTCTGTATAGAATTCGCGTTAGTATCTTGCAGCTGTGACTTATTAAAGTGATAGTTCGGTAATTTTCACAACTGTCAACACCTGCTTTCTTTGGGATTGGAATTATTATATTCTTCTTGTAGTCTGAGGGTATTTCGCCTGTCTCATACATCTTGCTCACCAGACGGCAGAGTTTTGTCTTTCTGTGCTCTGTCAAACTCTTCACGCAGTATCGTATCTCCCTTTTCATCTTCATCTACATCACGCAGGTAATTCCTATTAAAAAAGGATGTAGTCCGTCTTTTGTTCGCAGAATTACCAGACAAGTTTACTGTTATCTCTTGCGACACAGTTTCTCCTTTCTGATAACACTTTCATTCGTTTTCGGTGCTCCACTCGTTTTTTTTCAGGCAAGGACGAAAGCAGAAACTTAGGTGGTCCCATATCTGGAGGAAAAGTTCTGTGGAGAGCCATCTCGAAGGCTGCCGCCTGCGCAACATCCGATACGTGGGCAGGCGTTCGTTATTTCTTAACACCAGACATTTGCTTCACCAATTTCTAAGTAATCCATTCTAAAGGTTGTTTGTGAGTTCCCAAAACTTTACTGGTTACTATCATCACCTATGAAATCATTCCCATACTATTATGCCGTTGTTCTTTTATCTTAAGCAGCCCACGGTTTCGACTGTAGATGACATGTCTCCTTGGCGTAAAGACTTTACGCGGCTCGTCTGCAGCTATGTATCGACCCCACAGTTTCATCACATTGAGTTTCAACTGTACCCAGAAAGATGTTGAACCGTTTCTGGTGGAACGCCTATGATCTGGACCCACCAAGGCCATGAAACATGCCTAACAACTTATCAGAATCCCGAATCTTACTATGGTGATGTACCATCATGATGCCTAAGTAGCTGCAGTCATGGACTGTGCGGCTGGTCCCGGTGGAGTTTCGAGTCCTTCCTCGGGCATGGGTGTGTGTGTTTGTCCTTAGGATAATTTAGGTTAAGTAGTGTGTCAGCTTAGGGACTGATGATCTTAGCAGTTAAGTCCCATAAGATTTCACACACATTTGAACATTTTTTTTTTGTACCATGCTACCATGAATTGCCACATTTTCATTGATCATAGTCATTCGTTTAAATTTGTTCACACAATAACAAATGTAGCAGCATATGCGTGAAACTACATCACCTTAGTTTGGACATTGACTTTTTCTTCTTATCAACATTAATATATTATCACTGCATACATGTGCCCTCATTGAATTTTCCATATCTTACGGCACCGATCATTTAGGATAGCTATAGATAAAGAAATACTGTCTATGCATCTTTGGTAGTTTCAACAATATTCTTAATAGGAATTACGCTTACCAATACTCAACACTAGTTTGTAAAAGTTGTCGTACTTATCAGACTACAGTATTTTGCTGAAGGAACGTGACGACAAGATGTGAATAAAAATCACGTAATAAGTCATTTTCCTCTCGCTCCAACAGCGGATGATACGAGGGAAGCAGATACTTTTACGAGTACCGCCATTATGTACTACAAGTTATAAGCAAACAAAAAAATCAAGGATGGAAACACAGAGATAATTCTTTCTAGGAATACTGGAAGCAGAATCTTGTCTAGTATTAGAAAAGAACAGCCGTTTTATCTGAAGTCCTCTTTAAGCTGTAACTGCACAATGTGAAAGGAGAAAGGGTATGAAGTGAGAGGCATAGTATTATCTGCGTAAAAAATTGTTTTCCCAGCTGCAGTCTTTTAAAAGCATACCTGTTTTGAATTAATCAGTTCACTTCAAAGTGTCAGTATTGCGTAAGGAATAGAAACTAGAGGTATATCGGTAGTTTCTCCATAAATATATAATTATAGCAGGAAATTAAAAGCAATTGCTATCTTGTTTCGTATACGGAACCAGTGCGACAACGTATTAAATTGCAACGTAAGTTAATTTTCTATAATAACATCAATAATTGTTACAGGTGAGAGGAGGCTCTTCGCTATCGGCAACAGTTGATTACTCGTATTTTCTTTTTAAGTCTATTACAGTCATAACAAACGGAGAATAAGAAACAATTGTAGTGCCATCTAGTTGGCCTATATCAAAATGTGTCATTTATCCTCGTAAATAAGCGACGCAACAAACTCTGACTCAGAACGGCAGAAACCTTTGAGACTGTTCAGTGTAACTGGAAAAGTGTTTCTAAAGTCAGAATAAGAGTATTTGATTTTAGTTCTGCAACTCATGTTAGAACCTTAGTTTATTTTATCTCCCTACATAAACATTTTGCTTTCGTATGTTCGTATGCCTTGAAAAGTACGTTTCTTGTTGGCTACGAAATTCTACTCGTATTCCCGAATAGTATGCCATAACATAACTGTGGGAAATGACATCACGACATTGACACTCAAATAGTATAACACGGATTATATAGAAGTGAAATACTCCCCCTCGGACTTAACAGCAACTCTCAGTTAGTGGTCTCAGTCAATGCTTCTCTGTCATATTTGTTTTAGGAAAGCAAATCAGATGTGGGTGCGCGATACAGCACTAGAATCCGGCTCTGCAGAATCCGCGTTCGATCCTGGACAAGGGAGGGGACTTCTCCTCGTTTCAGTACTTCCAGGATGACAGCAGTTCCAGTCAGCGTTCTATCAAATTAGTATCGGAGATCTTTCCTGGGGTAAAATGCGGTCGTGGCATTCAGCTCGCCATCCGCTCTCTTCACCATCCTGTTTTCGTACTCTAAATACAGTCACGCGAGTGCGTGGCCACGGGCATCATCAATTGTCGTGAAAATTCATTTTGTCAATAACGCTCAGCACTTTGCTGTGTAGCCACTGAGTTTAGTCCGGAATCTAAACAGTTTTGTGTGCGTATTTGTGAGTATCGAAAACAATGAGAAGAAAGAAGACGAAAATAACAGAAAAATTCGTGTATTTCTCGTAAAATATTTTGTATCAGTCCGACTACTAGATTCGTACTCTGGCAGATGCAAGGATTCTAAAGAACAAAGCAGACAGTGTATAAAACCATCGAGAACATCGAGTTTTCCACAACAGCTGGAGACAAGAAGAACTGCATACCAGTTAAGTGTGTTGCTGCTACTGCACTTGTCGACGCACCTTGTGTTTTCTGTGGTTGTAGACTTAATTTTAGTATTGACATTAATGGTACTTTTGGTCACGGTAATGGTTGGCTCACTGTAGCCATTGTACGTGGAGGTAGTGGAGTTCCTAACGTACCTGGACTTGAAAGTTTCGTTGATAGAGACATTATTGCCTACCGTACCTATCATATGGCAGAACTTGCAAATAAAGACTTTGGTAAATCTGCGTATATGTCACCTTCTGCATTGTCTTTGTATACTCCTAATAAGAGAAAAATATCTTTAAATGAGTCTGTGTTCATTTGGGTTAAAGGTAAAGGAGTATGTGAGTATGTAAAGTTTGTTGGTGACTGTACTTTGTATTTTCACAAATAAATTCATCTTCATGCTTTAATATTTCTTAAATTTAAAGAACCTCTCTCACACCGGCCTGATTTAGCTTCACTGATCAGGATAGTAAAAACATGCATATATTAAGGGAATTTTCATTGACAAAGCAGGCTTATCACATTTACACAGTTGAATACTGTTCTGTCCTGATTAAATTAAGCTTAACGTAAATTCCATAAGGCAGTGAAGCAATTTCGAAGTCTCGGTGCGACGAAAATTGTGAGTCGATCTCCTGGAAACATTTGTAATAATTATTAACTTTCGGTGATCACATGGGGAAGACCGGAGATCTGCTGGTAAGACCGTGTTAGCCTATTTATTTGAAGTAACTGGATATCTTGAGCATTCAAAACGGCAGGTTCGTCCAGTGTAAATCAGACGTTCCCCACTGATCTCGTGCAACACAACGTAGTAAGCAGACACTGTCAATAATAATAATCCGCTAAATAATACGCGAACACACTTACTTTAGTTTAGTTCACGTATTAAATTCCTTCTCATACAGAATCTCATCAAGATGGCGACTCGCTCCACAATACGTACATATAGATCCTTCTTTTACGACTAATCGGCAAGAAGTTCCTATTCTTTTCATAAGAGAAAACATAGATAGCAGAGAAGCTATTCCATGGAGTAAATGGACGCTCCAAGGAATAATTGGGCTTGAAACTACTTTGCATTTATAATCGGTAAGATAAGAAGAGATATTTCGAGCTATGTACTGAGTTATATAATTTCTAAAATTTCTGAAAATATCGTGGAGAGGCCGCCCCTCGCAGCGAGCAAAGTTGATATGTATCCACTTTGCGAGCTAACTATTGGCTTAGCTAACTCGTTAGAATTTCTGGAACATACGTTCCTATAAATTTTCAGAAGTTAGTAAGAATTTTTTTTTTTTATTACAAGAATTGAAAGAGATTTGGTATCTTCGTTACCTAGGTACCTAGTTGTTGCTTTCACGTGTACTGGGGCATACCCGCATCCCACGTACACAACCAGGGAAGATGGACTTATATAGTTGTTAATCAGGTCTACCTATTCAGGAACTGGCCTTCACAGGGAAACCCCGGAAAACCTGGAGGCTTAGACCCCAACTAGGTATCACAGATGATAGGAAAGACAGAATAATTTAGAAATTTGAGTGATATTCTAGAATTCATAGGAAAGATAAAATCTGCCCCAAAAAAAATCTTTACACATGCAAATTTTTTTACAATCTTCTGAAAAATTTTCTTCATCGTTGTCTTGCTGAATGAACTGCGGTGAAACTGATCGAACAGGAACATGGGACACGGCACGGAGGACAGGCGTCGCATTGGCGTACCGGACAGGAGACGTAACGGATTTGAGAGACCACAAGGAACCTCAGGAACAGGTACTCAGGATTGTGGCATGAAACAATCGAAATTCGTCTAAGGAATGGTCAACTATTAAAGATTCCTGGAAGAGAATGGTTAGTCGAATTTTTCCAGATTCATTTTGAACTCAAATATGGACCTGATCCATCCAATCTTCCATCTGAGGAATGGGAAAATCCATTCGTCTTATACTTTCCACACTTAGGTGTCTTAATTGATACTGTAGTTGCACAATATCACAACTCCAGATCGGAAAACAATTTTGAAAACATGGATAATTTCATCCGTCTTCTTGAGTAAGCCGAAAGGTTCTAATCCTGGTTTTTATTATTTATTTATTTACTTAATTTTCGTTGGCTTTTCCAGGTGGAAGTAGATCTGAATCTTTCCTAATTTGGTTTCAAGTACGAATGTGGATAGCATCTCAGAACGTTAAAAACTTTATTATTGGAGACAATTTCCAAAAAAATTATATCTTACTCATACATGATTAAAATGAAATTTTGCTGAAAGAGAACGTTTGATTAAGTCTTGCTGCATGACCTCTCCAGCTGAAATTAATTTTTCTCTTTTATACTCCAAATGCCGCATTTTCTCATGAACATATACGAATGCAATATAACAATAAACAAATCCAACTGGAAAATGACACATTATTATAAATTCAATGAAGAACTTTCTTATTAACTCTAATTTTATAAACACACACTAAGCTGGTTAATTAAATTCTCTTGAATAGAATTTAGCTCGCGCAAAGAAAAAAACCAGCGAGTCTTTATATCTGTGGACAGTAGCAATCGATTCTAATTTCCTAACGCGGTTCATTTGTTCTCCTGTGATCTGTCAGTTTACAAACACTAACTTCACACGCAAGCACCGTATTCGATCATATAGTTTCAGTAAACTTATTCTCACTGGAGATTAACACTCCCTGAATGTATATTATTTCACACGCACAAGCTTCTTTGGTGATCATCGTGTAGACAGATAAACCGTAAGTCTTCACAGCAGCAATAGCTACAGTTCCACTTACTTTTCTAAATATTCCTATAGTATCACAGAAGCAATCGCTTACTGTTCATTGAACTATCACAGATGCTTGGCATGCTGTCATTTAACCTATCACAGTAGCTGAGGCATACTGTCCTTCGCACTTCATTTTTAACACCCAAATACTTCATACAGACTTTTCATTTAATTTGAAACACTTTTCTTAAAAGTACCTCTTTAGGTCTACATGGGGAAATAATCCTTTTATTCTTCCAGAATCCGGATATGCTAATAAATACGCACCAGGTTTCGGTATATCAACTATTATATATGGACCTGTATAAATTAGATTCCATTTTCTGATGGTCTTCTTCAACCTTGATGACTTGATGTGTCTTCTTAAAAGAATTTTTTGTCCGATATTGAAAGTCTGAATCCGTTTGATGTTTCTGTCATGGATTTCCTTTCGCTGTCTTGCTTTCTCCGTAATATTAATGAGAGCATTGCGAATTTTTTCTTCCCATGACATTTTGGTGTCCTCGAGCTTAGGCAAGTTATCTACCCAAAAGTTTCTTTCGTTATCCCTGAACATCAGTTCATTCGGGGTAAAGTTTGTAGAACTATGAGGTAAATTATTATAAATCTGCTCAAACTCGGTCAAATAGTTTATCCAGGTAGTTTGTTTATCATGACAGTACGTTCTCATGAATCTGTTTAGTTCTCGAAAAACCCGTTCAATTATATTCCCTTGTGGATGATAGCAAGATGTAAATATCTGTTTTATTCCTCGTTGTGATACTAATTTTCTCCATAAATATCCAGTAAATATCTTCGCATTGTCGGAGATTATAGATTTTGGAATCCCTGCATGAGGAATGTAGTCATTTACAAACTTTACTGCGACAGCTCTTGCAGTTGCTGATTTTATAGGATATAGTTTAACATATTTTGTAAACACATCACAGAATCCAATAATGTACTTAACACCACCTCTGGCTCTAGGAAGTGGTCCACAAATATCACATGATGTAAGTGATCTTGGTGCTTCAGGTATTATTCAGTGAAGCGCAATTTTATTTCCCTTGTTGTCCGGCTTAGCCTTTTGACAGAGAATACATTTCTGGATGACTTTGTGCACTTTTCGCCTTATATTTGGGAAGTAACAATAATATCTAATCTTATTAGCACACTTTACAACACCAACATGACCCCAGGTCAAATGTGTAAACCAAATTAATCGTTCTTCATATTCTTCGGGTATGCAGACACACCACTTTGGATTCTCAGCCTTCCCAGATTTAAAACATAAAATATTATTCACAAGACGGTAGTATTCCAAATTGACCATACGATTTTGTTGGTTGAATTGTCGTATTATAGCATTCCATCGTCGATCCTTCTTCTGAAGCTGAGCCATTGTCTTACATAAATGAATATAATATAACTTGTAATTATTTTCTTGAAGAAGAAGCACTGGAAATTGTGCCTTATTATTTACATCCAGTTCAGGTGTTATTCCTTCTGGAGATCTTGACAACGCGTCAGCTATAATATTTTCTTTTCCGGCTACATGAATAATTTGAAACTGATATTCTTGCAGCGCCAGCGTCCACCTTGACAAGCGAGGATGCAGCAACTTACAAGTTTGTAAAAAGGTTAGTGATTGGTGGTCACAATAAACGGCTATCCTTGAGCCATATACATAATAATTAAACCTTTTCAAAGACCAAATAACTGCTAAAGCTTCTAATTCCGTAGTGGTATATGCTCTTTCACAGGTGGATAAAACTCTGCTAGCAAATGCAATTGGACAAAAGGTTTTTACACCATCGATGTACCTAATTTGAAATAAACAAAATCCTAATCCCACATCTGATGAATCAGTGGCTAAACAGAATCCGACATTCATATCAGGGTGGTATAATAACGGAGCATTTATCAGTTGATCCTTAATTTCACAAAAAGCCTTTTCACAATCATTAGACCATTGCCATGGTACATCTTTCCTCAGGAGCCGGTTTAGTGCTTCAGAGTTCATTGCTTCAGTTTTAATAAATCGACGAAAAAATGAAGCCAAGCCTATAAAGCCTTTCAGTTGTCTTCTGTTTCTTGGAGTTGGAAAACTTTTTATCGCACTAATCTTCGCTTCTGTTGGAAGAATGCCTTTTGCATTAATCATATGTCCTAAGAATTTTATTCTCTGTAGAGAAAATTGGGATTTTTTTAGATTTGCAGTTATACCAGTTTGTTTGAATACAGCAAAAATCCTCCTAATGAGTTGTACATGTTCCTCCCAAGATTTAGAGGCAATTAATAGATCGTCCACAAAAATCGTTATTCGTCTACGTAGTTCTGGTCCTAGGGCATAGTCCAACGCAGAAATAAAAACTCCAGAGCTGATATTGAGACCAAACGGAACGACCTTGAACTCATAGCTTCTCCCTCCATATATAAAAGCAGTATATTTTCTTGAGTCCTTGTCTAACTGGACTTGCCAGAACGAACTTCTCAAATCAATACTGGTTAAATAGGATACATCTAGAAATTTCTGTATTAACTCATCGATGTTCTCCGGATGTGTGCGCACAGGTACTATAATTTTGTTAATTTCTCTTGCATCTAATACCAATCGAACTTTTCCTCCTGGCTTTGGTACAACAAGCAACGGAGAACAATATGGGCTGTTCGATGGTTCAATAAGATTCCAGTTTAACATTTTCTGTATCTCTTCCTGAACTGGTTGTTTTAATCGCCAGGGAATGGAATAGTGTGTGCGGCAAAATGTCTTATGGGGCTTAATCTGTAATGTACAAACATATCCTCTAATAATTCCGGGCCTTTCATCGAAAACTGACTCATATTCTGTTAATATATTGAATAATTGTTCCCTCTGACTATCCGTTAGGCAATCTGACTCAGCAATCTTCTGTTCGACTGTTTGTCTGAAATCCTCTTCTTGAATTGACTTGATCGGTAGTCGGCACATATTATTATTTTCAGCACAAATCAACTGCACAGCAGCACCACGGAAATATCGCTCATACACTGCCTCCTTTCTCAGTAAGATCAGTGTAACAAATTGATCTTCGATTTTAAAATGCACCTTTCCTTCTACCAAGTCCAACTTGCAATTGCAGGCTTGCAAAGTTCTAATGCCAAGAATACAATCTACTAACAACTTTTCCACTACAAGGAATGTGCATTGTTTAGCTACATTTCCCAATTTTATCTCTATAAGCGTTTGTATCTTGACGTTCCTGGATTTTGCTCCCACTGCACCTACAACTAGGCAATTTTGTACTGGTAGGACAGGGATTTTCTTAATTTTACTAATTCTGCGAAACAAAGTTCCGGATACTACGTCTGTAGATGAAGCTGCGTCCAATACAACATTGGTTAAAATTCCTCCCACTTCTGTGATGATCTCAGACACAGGAACCCTTTTATCTTCGACTACACAGGCCACTAAGTCTCTTGTCAATTCATCTGTCATTAATTCGCCTTCATTATATCTCAACATTGCCACGGAATTAATTTTTTTTAAAACAGGTTTGCCCCTTTTGTATTCCCCGGCCGACTTTACGGAGCATAAAGCGACCCTCTTCAGTTTAAATGTCGATTATTATTTCCTCTTGAATCATCTACTACTTCTGTTATGACTGGTTGTTGTTGATGACTGGTTGTGTTATTTGCTTCAAATCGAGTGTCAGAATTTCTGTACGCATTATTATTATTTGAAAACTGCTGGTTCTGATAATCTCTTGCATTTCCAAACATTGGGTTGTATCTGCGACCTGTTCGATTGTCTCTGAATCTGCCCCTCGCAGCACTGTTACTGAAATTTCCATTTCCGTTGCAATTGTTTCCGTTGAATCTCTGACTATTCCTAGTATACTAATTATTAAATCCGTTTCCATTCCGGTTTGCATTTGGCGCCTCAATCGCTCTCCTCTGCATAACCGGTTGTCTTGGCCGATGTTCATCTTCCTCGATCATATCTATAGTGTCAAGCGTAGTCATGAAAGAGTCAAGGTCATGCTCATTAATATACAGCATTCTATTTCTGATGCTGGCCGGAAGTCGAGATTTTAATATACCAATCACGTCTTGTAGAGGCATAGGCTTATCCGAATACCGCGATTTGTTTATATATTTCTCAAAGTATTTCTTTAAAGACCCACGTGAAAAAGAAAAAGGTTCCGGGTATAATACCTCCTGCCTTAAACGTTCTTGTACTCCTTCAGACCAGTATTTGGATAAAAATGCTCGTTCAAAATCTTCATATGTGTCCCAAGTTGATATCATATCAGATGTCCATATAGCTCCTGACCCCTGAATATAACCGGTCACGAAACTAACCTTTTGCCACTCACTCCAAATATTTGGCAATACTCCCCTAAAACTTCTTATAAACACTACGGGATGAACATTTTTCTTGTCTGGGTTGTAGATCTGGAATTGACGTTGTTTCAGCATTTTCTCCTCAGTATTGCTTTTACAATTACAGGCATTATGACTACCGTCATAGTGTTGTGATTGATGTTGATTGCAAAAACGAGCGTGTGCATTGATGTCCCTGTCTGTACTTTGATCGGGTAAATAATGTAGCTTCATTGATAGATCTTGTCATGGGTTCATTTCCTTGCCTGGAACACAAATCTTCTCGAGATAGATTTAAAGATCTCTCAATGTTTTCTTTCCATTGTTTAAGTTCTTCGCCTAGTTGTTCTTTGGCTTCTCGAAAACCTTTATTAAATAAATTTTCTTCAGAACCCTCGGTTATAGATTGTATAGCTGCTCTGACAACATGTTCAATATTGTCTGAAGAAATGCTTTTCCTTTCTAAACTTAACTGCGAGAATTTTCCAGCGAGAATGTTTACCTTATGATCAACCTCGTCTTGTCTCTCCTTAATGTTATTTATGGATTTATCCAAATTTTGCATGTCCTTCGGGATCTTGTCTTGTGATTGTCTCAAATCCTGCATATCTGCTGACATCTCGTTTACTTGTTGCTTTAACTCATCTTGAACTTCAACTAATACCGGAATTACCGCGATAGAACATTGCATCTGTTCTTGTGCTTGAACTATCTGTGGGATTGACTCGACCTGCTCTTTAATAGTATCAAGCTTAGTAGCAACATACTCAGTTAGCTCTAGGCGTAACTTCTTCGCATTTTCATTACACTGCTGAGTGACTTGCTCAATTTGAGCAGCTAATTTTAATTCTGTCTTTTCATTCTGAATTTTCAATTCTTCCGCAGCTTTATTTAATTTATCATCAAGTTTCTGAAAACTCTCTACTAATTTATTATTTAATTCCGCTTGATTAGCTTCTAATTGCTCTTGGACTTTCACTTGATTGGCTGCTAATTGTTCATTTATTTCCCTTTTAGTCTCTATTTGCGCTTTAGTTAATTCCCTTTTTAGTCTCTATTTGCGCTTTAGTTAATTCCCTTTTAGCCTCTATTTGCGCTTTAGTTAAGTCTGTTACATTTTTGGCTAACAGTGTTAACTGCTGCATGATTACAGTCAATGGGTTTATTTCGTCCGGCTCAGATGACATCGAAACACTTAAGCTTTGTTGTGGGGCCTGACTAATGCTGCCGCTAGGCACTACTTCAGTTAAGCTAGCGTCTAATGTTTCACTAACCTCAGAAACAGCTGAGGGCTGTTGTGATTCGCTCTGCTGTTGCATTGCCATTTTATAAGCCGCCCTAGTAAGAACCATTAATACACAGAACAACAAACATATAAAGTCACTCGCATCTGAGTTAATAATGTCATTGACCTAAAATTTGCATAATACTCACTTCTATTAAACACTTCCTATCTAAAGTTCAACCCGATAGACATTTAAATAGTTATTATAAATTTCTATCTACAAAAATTTAATTGTGTATTGTCTGGCCTGAACGACGTTCTCGTAGGTTGTGGCGAAATTGTGACTTCTGGAACAGGCCTCGTCTTCTTTGCTCTCGTGCGCATGCAACATAAAATTCACACAATGTTTAAGTAATGCTCAAAAATGAGTCCTGTCACGGTCGCCAAATTTAATATTTCTTAAATTTAAAGAACCTCTCTCACACCGGCCTGATTTAGCTTCACTGATCAGGATAGTAAAAACGTGTATATTAAGGGAATTTTCATTGACAAAGCAGGCTTATCACATTCACACAGTTGAATACTGTTCTGTCCTGATTAAATTAAGCTTAACTTAAATTCCATAAGGCAGTGAAGCAATTTCGAAGTCTTGGTGCGACGAAAATTGTGAGTCGATCTCCTGGAAACATTTGTAATAATTATTAACTTTCGGTGATCACATGAGGAAGACCGGAGATCTGCTGGTAAGACCGTGTTAGCCTATTTATTTGAAGTAACTGGATATCTTGAGCATTCAAAACGGCAGGTTCGTCCAGTGTAAATCAGACGTTCCCCACTGATCCCGTGCAACACAACGTAGTAAGCAGACACTGTCAATAATAATAATCCGTTAAATAATACGCGAACACACTTACTTTAGTTTAGTTCATATATTAAATTCCTTCTCATACAGAATCTCATCAAGATGGCGACTCGCTCCACAATACGTACATATAGATCCTTCTTTTACGACTAATCGGCAAGAAGTTCCTATTCTTTTCATAAGAGAAAACATAGATAGCAGAGAAGCTATTCCATGGAGTAAATGGACGCTCCAAGGAATAATTGGGCTTGAAACTACTTTGCATTTATAATCGGTAAGATAAGAAGAGATATTTCGAGCTATGTACTGAGTTATATAATTTCTAAAATTTCTGAAAATATCGTGGAGAGACCGCTGCAAGAGACATTACAATGCAAACTGAACTGTAGCGTCAGCCATTAACCGGGCACGGGTACATCACGAAACGGGGGCTCAAGGATGCAACAGTTGTGTGTGTGTGTGTGTGTGTGTGTGTGTGTGTGTGTGTGTGCGTCTCCGTGTTACGCTCAGTATGCACTGAAGAGCCAAAGAAACTGGTACACCTGCCTAATATCGTGTAGGTCCCCCGCGAGCACATATAATTGCCGCAACACGACGTGGCATGGACTCGACTAATGTCTGAAATAGCGCTGGAGGCAATTAACACCATGGGTCCTGTAGAGCTATTCACAAATCCGTAAGAGTACGAGGAGATGGAGATCTCTTCTTAACACCACGTTGCAAGGCATTCCAGATATGCTCAATAATGTTATGTCTGGGGAGCTTGGTGGCCAGCGGAAGTGTTTGAACGCAGAAGAGTGTTCCTGGAGCCACTCTGTGGCAATTCTGGACGTGTTGGATGTCGCAGTGTCCTGCTGGAATTGCCCAAGCCCGTCGGAATGCCCAATGGATATGAATGGGTGCAGGTGATCAGACAAGACGTACTTACGTGTCACCTGTCAGAGTGGTGTCAAGACGTTTCAGGGGTCCCATATCACTCCAACTGCACTCGCCCCACACCATTACAGAGCCTCCACTAGCTTGACATGCAGGGTCCACGTATTTATGAGTTTGTCTCCATATCCATACACTTCCATCCACTCATACAATTTGAAACGAGATTCGTCCGCCCAGGCAACATGTTTCCTGTCGTCAACTGTCCAATGTCGGTGTTGACGGGCTCAGGCGAGGCGTAAAGCTTTGTGTCGTGCAGTCATAAAGGGTACACGAGTGGAACCAATGGTTCGCACGCTGACACTTGCTGATGGCCCGGTACTGAAGTCTGCAGCAATTTGCGGAAGGATTGCACTTCTGTCACGTTGAACGATTTTCTTCAATCGTCGTTGTTCCTGTTCTTGCAGGATCTTTTTCCGGGCGCAGCGATGTTAGAGATTTGATGTTCTACCGAATTCCTGATATTCACGGTACACTCTTCAAATGGCCCTACGGGAAAATCCCCACTACATCGCTACCTCGGAGGTACTGTGTTCAAAAATGGTTCAAATGGCGCCAAGCACTATGGGACTTAACATCTGAGGTCATCAGTCCCCTAGACTTAGAATTACTTAAACCTAACTAACCTAAGGACATCAGACACATCCTTGCCCGAGGCAGGATACGAACCTGCGACCGTAGCAGCCGCGTGGTTCCGGAGTCAAGCGCCTAGAACCGCTCAGCCACAACGCCCGACCTAGGTGCTGTGTCCCATCGGTCGTGCGCCAATTATAACACCATATTCTGACACACTTAAATCTTGATAACCTGCCACTGTAGTAGCAGTAACCGATCTAACAACTGCGCCAGACACTTTTTGTCTTATATACGCGTTGCCGAACGCAGCTCCGTATTCTGCCTGTTTACATATCTCTGTATTTGAAATCGCGTGTCGTTACCAGTTCCTCTGGCGCTTCAGTGTATGAGAAACTTCTAATCCCTTGACCACTGTTGAAATTACACTGAAGGAAAAAAAAATTGCGGCAACAAGAAATAACTCGTGTAGTGTAACGAAATTTGGGGAATTCATTTGTGTAGGAACATATTTAAGAACTTAACATTGCAAGACCACAGATTAATTTAAGGTCGTCATACCAACCGTTAAATGCTGGTACATTAATAACCGGTGTAGCTGCCGCAGTGTTATGCGACCGTGCAAACGTGCATGCATTGTGTTGTGCATGCGCCGGATGTCAGTTTGTGGGATGGAGTTCCATGTTTGTTGCACTTGGTCTGTCAATAGAGGCACGGTTAATGCTGTTTATGGATGACGTTCGAGTTTATGTGCTCGATTGGACACAGGTCTGGTGATCGAGCATGCCGAAGCAACATGTCGACTCTCTGTGGAGTATGTTGGGTTGCAACAGCGGTATGTCGGTGAGTGTTATCATTTTGACAAAAAAACCCGGGTGCTGTTCATGAACGGCGGCACAACAGTTCGAATCAACAGAGCGACGTACAGTTTTTTATTCACGGTGTAATGGATAAGCACGAGAGTGCTCCTGCTGTCATACTAAATCACACCCCAGACCATAACTCCAGGTGTAAGTTCAGTGTATATAGCACCAGACAGGTTGCTTGCACGCCCTCAATTGGCCTACTTCTGAGCAACGCACGGCCATCACTGGCACTGAGGTAGTACCAGCTTTCACTAGAAAACACAACAGATACCTACCCTGCTCTCCAATGGTATATCACTTGACACCAGTCGCAAATGGCTGTTGTTTGGGGTCAGTTCAAATATTCAAATGTGTGTGAATCCCTAAGGGACCAAATGGCTGAGGTCATCGGTCCCTAGCTTACGCACTACTTAAACTACGCCTGGCCGTGGTGGTCTAGCAGTTCTAGGCGCGCAGTCCGGAAGTGCGCGACTGCTACGTTCGCAGATTCGAATCCTGCCTCGGGCATGGATGTGTGTGATGTCCTTAGGTTACTTAGGTTTAAGTAGTTCTAAGTTCTAGCGGACTGATGGCCACAGTAGTTAAGTCTCATAGTGCTCAGAGCCATTTTGAACTTAAACTACACTACTGGCCATTAAAATTACTACACCACGAAGATGACGCGCTACAGACGCGAAATTTAACCGAAAGGAAGAAGCTGTGATATGCAAATCATTAGCTTTTCAGAGCATTCACACAAGGTTGGCGCCGGTGGCGACACCTACAGCGTGCTGACATGAGGAAAGTTTCCAACCAATTTCTCATACACAAACAGCAGTTGACCGATGGTGCCTGGTGAAACGTTGTTGTGACGCTTAGTGTAAGGAGGACAAATGCGTACCATCACGTTTCCGACAGCGGTTTATCGTATCGAGACATTGCTGCTCCCTTTTTTTTTTTAGATCCAATGACTGTTAGCAGAATATGTAATCGGTGGGTTCAGGAGGGTAATATGGAACGCCGTGCTGGATCACAACGGCCTCGTATCATTAGCAGTCGAGATGACAGGCATCTTATCCGCATGGCTGTAACGGATCGTGCAGCCACGTCTCGATCCCTAAGTCAGCAGATGTGGACGTTTGAAGGCAACAACCATCTGCACGAACAGCTAAACGACGTTTGCAGCAGCATGGACTATCACCTCGGAGACCATGGCTGCGGTTACCCTTGACGCTGCATCACAGACAGGAGCGCCTGCGATGGTGTACTCAACGACGAACCTGGTTGCACTAATGGCACAATGTCATTTTTTCGGATCAATCCAGGTTCTGTTTACAGCATCATAATGGTCGCATTCGTGTTTGGCGACATCGCGGCGAACGCACATTGGAAGCGTGTATTCGTCATCGCCATACTGGCGTATCACCCGACGTGATGGTTTGGGGTGCCATTGGTTCCACGTCTCGGTCACCTCTTGTTCGCATTGACGGCACTTTGAACAGTGGACGTTACATTTCACATGTGTTACGACCCGTGGCTCTACCCTTAATTCGATACCTGCGAAACCCTACATTTCAGCAGGATAATGCACGACCGCATGTTGCAGGTCCTGTACGGACCTTTCTGGATACAGAAAATGTTCGACTACTGCCCTGGCCAGCACATTCTCCAGATCTCTCACCAACTGAAAACGTCTGGTCAATGGTGGCTGAGCAACTGGCTTGTCGCAATACGCCAGTCACTACTCTTGATGAACTGTGGTATCGTGTTGAAGCTGCATGGGCAGCTTTACCTGTATACGCCATCCAAGTTCTGTTTGACTCAATGCCCAGGCGTATCAAGGACGTTATTACGGCCAGAGGTGGTTGTGCTGGGTACTGATTTCTCAGGATCTATGCACCCAAATTGCGTGAAAATGTAACCAAATGTTAGTTCTAGTATAATATATTTGTCCAATGAATACCCGTTTATGATCTGCAATTTTTCTGGGTGTAGCAATTTTAATGGCCAGTAGTGTAATTTAAACTAATTCATGCTAATAAAAACACACACACCCATGCCCGAGAGAGGACTCGAATCTCCGGCGGGAGGGGTAGCGCAATCCGTGACATGGCGCCTCAAACTCTTCGGCCACTCCGCGCGGCAAAGGCTCAGTGGAATGCGTGCTACAGTGGTCTGGCTCGGAGGTCGTACCGCCACGGTGGTGCCATCTGCCGCCCATATTGCTACTGCAGATGCAGAACAATGTGACAGAGCCATTTGCCGAACATGGTCGCGTTCCCTCTCGGTAGAGCCACATGACTTTCTGGAGCCCCGCCTCATTGCCACCGTAGCTGCCAGAAGACATGTACAGTGGCTTTTTTCCTGCTAGGCGTAAGTCTTTCCAGCTTCTCTTAGCACTATTACACTACCTCGTTCAAACAGAGTGAGCTGTTGATAGTGGTGTCTATGTCTCCTTATGGATACTAGCGCCACTCTTGCGTGATTGGTGGGAAATCTTAATAGACGTTATCTTCCAGATGTATAAACAAGCCTACCAAGTTCGTTTATGTCGCACAACTCCTTCTTGGTACTGTGATATTTTCCCGTCAATGTATACTGCTATATATACATTTTGTAGATTCATCTCTCCTTTGGAAAACGGCACAGTCGTCAAAGACGCCGCAGTTAAAGACAGCTGCTCTCACCAGGCACCACTCTCGCTAGAGATCTTACTAACGCTTCTAAAAGGCATAGCACGACAATACATGACTACAAGACGCGCAAAAGAGGTCGCAACCCACAGCAAGGATAGGCTGGAATCGGTTTTCCACCTGAATACAGCGGTCGGCGCCTCTTACAGTGGAGTTACGGCCCCGCTCTGCCCGCGCGGGTCGCACTATACTCTACAGATGATAGCGGCAAGTGTACGCCAGCTGCGGCCGTCAACCATCCTGGACATGGAGAGCTCTAGCTCTGCAAAACTGGAGGCGTTCTGAGAATTTTTATGTTCGCACGCAGTTCCCCGCTGCATGGAAGAATCTACAAACGGATATGAACAGCACATACCGAGGGTGAAATATATTTGTAACCTTGCGACACGTGAAAATATATGCTCAGGTCAAAGACTGCAATTACAGGCCTGTGACCTAAAACTGAAATACACAAATACACTGTAGCATTACGCAATCTTAAAAAGTTGTACTAAGATGTTATTTCATAACATTTTTTTATTTAATGTGAGAATATGTATGTGAGGGAAAGCAGATGAACCTAACAAAACTAACAAATTATGTATATTCCTCTGTTAGTACTAATAGTTCTTTGGCTGTTCCCTCTTCTTGTAGCCGGCCGTGGTGGCCGAGCGGCTCTATGCACTACAGTCTGGAACCGCTAGACCGCTACGGTCGCAGGTTCGAATCCTGCCTCGGGCATGGATGTGTGTGCTGTCCTTAGGTTAGTTAGGTTTAAGTAGTTCTAAGTTCTATTGGACTGATGACCTCAGCAGTTAAGTCCCATAGTGCTCAGAGCCTTTTGAACCTCTTCTTGTACGTCGACTGTAATTTGAATCTTTGTCTCCCTCTTGGTTTCTTTCCATCTCCATTTAACTGTCTATGTGTGCATAGGGAGGGCAGGGGAGGGCTGAGGAGGTGACATTATGGTGAGCGAGGGGAAGGAAAGCGGCTGACGTCGAGAAATGGAGAAGGAAAAGAGGTTGGCCCCACTTCAGGCAATGGTCACAGGGTTCTCTTGACTGCAGTGTCGCCCCTAACACAGAGCCTGCTTCTTCCCCAAGTACCACCCACACGGCACAATGATTTACCACAGCAGCGTCGACAACCGAGCAAAGTCGGAGTAGGCAATGTTGGTAGACGTGGTCCATGACATCAGAGGTTCGTCGTGCTTGGCAATACAGCAACCCCCACCACGCCACTCATGATTTCTCCACTTGGAGCTCACAGAAGGAAAGAAAAACCGTGTTTCTGTCAATAGTGTAACAGCTAATCGGACCAGCACCAATAAAAGAAGATATTGATAAAATTTTTACAACTTTCAACCTTTTTAAACATAATAGATAATTTTTTCTCTTAAGCTACCTCTTGTCTCTTTCAGTTATTCCATTGCTAACTGTATTTTTCCGTATCATTCTTCCCTGTGAAAGGGAAGTTTTACTTTGTATCATTATTTATACTTACGTAATATTCAGGGTGATTCAACTGCCCCTACTGATGGGCGTTATGCAACCCACAACGTCTTCAAAACCACATGTGATATTCTCATGTTCTGCGACTTGCAGACTATTAGTCCTACAAAAAAAAATGAACAGGATCTTTTTGTAGGAAATTTAATGTATCAGGTTTTGTTGCTGGGATACGTTTCCTTTGGAGGACACGGTTTCTGAGATATTCAAGAAAAACGCGTTTGTAGGTCACTCTTGTACGTTTCTCTTAAATAATTCGAGAACTGTAGCCTCTAGTGGAAACGTACCCCAGTACAGAATTTAACTACCCTAAGCTTCCAGAAAAAGATCCTGTTTTTTTTCTGTATGATTACCAGTTCTCACGTAACAAACGAGAGTGTATGAACATCTTTCGTGAGGTACTTAAAGGCATTGCAGATTGCATAAAACCAGTCGGTAGGGGCAGCTGAACCTCTCCGTACAAGTAGGTTTTATTATTTTAATAATTTCCAGGTTATGTCCACCTATGTGTAACTCAGTGCTTTAAATATTACCCAGACATACGACTTTCCCATGTATTTTTTGAATGACTTTACCAGTGGCGTGAAATATATGTATCTTTATGTGTACACCATTATTTTGGCGTGGTAATATTGGTTTCATTCAGTTACAGCAAACACACTTAACTTCAAAATCATCAACACAATATTTCACTTAACGTAGGACATCAGAAAAGCAAAAGTAAAAAAAAAAACCTTGGTGTAATATTGTAAATTTTGTGTTACATTGGAGTCCGCCCCCTTAACTGAGTGGTCAGCCCTGTCACTGCTAAGCGGCGGGCCGGGTTTCGATAACCGGTTAGGTCGGGGTTTTTATCCGCTCGAGAACTGGGTGTTGTGTTGTTCTCATCATCATTTCATCGTTATCGACAAACAAGTCGCCTAATGTGTCGTAAGCTGAATTAAGCTGCAACTCGGTGGACGAATTTCCCAAAGTGAAGGCTCCCGGCCATAAATGCCATTCGATCATTTTACACTCCTGGAAATGGAAAAAAGAACACATTGACACCGGTGTGTCAGACCCACCATACTTGCTCCCGACACTGCGAGAGGGCTGTACAAGCAATGATCACACGCACGGCACAGCGGACACACCAGGAACCGCGGTGTTGGCCGTCGAATGGCGCTAGCTGCGCAGCATTTGTGCACCGCCGCCGTCATTGTCAGCCAGTTTGCCGTGGCATACGGAGCTCCATCGCAGTCTTTAACACTGGTAGCATGCCGCGACAGCGTGGACGTGAACCGTATGTGCAGTTGACGGACTTTGAGCGAGGGCGTATAGTGGGCATGCGGGAGGCCGGGTGGACGTACCGCCGAATTGCTCAACACGTGGGGCGTGAGGTCTCCACAGTACATCGATGTTGTCGCCAGTGGTCGGCGGAAGGTGCACGTGCCCGTCGACCTGGGACCGGACCGCTGCGACGCACGGATGCACGCCAAGACCGTAGGATCCTACGCAGTGCCGTAGGGGACCGCACCGCCACTTCCCATCAAATTAGGGACACTGTTGCTCCTGGGGTATCGGCGAGGACCATTCGCAACCGTCTCCATGAAGCTGGGCTACGGTCCCGCACACCGTTAGGCCGTCTTCCGCTCACGCCCCAACATCGTGCAGCCCGCCTCCAGTGGTGTCGCGACAGGCGTGAATGGAGGGACGATTGGAGACGTGTCGTCTTCAGCGATGAGAGTCGCTTCTGCCTTGGTGCCAATGATGGTCGTATGCATGTTTGGCGCCGTGCAGGTGAGCGCCACAATCAGGACTGCATACGACCGAGGAACACAGGGCCAACACCCGGCATCATGGTGTGGGGAGCGATCTCCTACACTGGCCGTACACCACTGGTGATCGTCGAGGGGACACTGAATAGTGCACGGTACATCCAAACCGTCATCGAACCCATCGTTCTACCATTCCTAGACCGGCAAGGGAACTTGCTGTTCCAACAGGACAATGCACGTCCGCATGTATCCCGTGCCACCCAACGTGCTCTAGAAGGTGTAAGTCAACTACCCTGGCCAGCAAGATCTCCGGATCTGTCCCCCATTGAGCATGTTTTGGACTGGATGAAGCGGCGTCTCACGCGGTCTGCACGTCCAGCACGAACGCTGGTCCAACTGAGGCGCCAGGTGGAAATGGCATGGCAAGCCGTTCCACAGGACTACATCCAGCATCTCTACGATCGTCTCCATCGGAGAATAGCAGCCTGCATTGCTGCGAAAGGTGGGTATACACTGTACTAGTGCCGACATTGTGCATGCTCTGTTGTCTGTGTCTATGTGCCTGTGGTTCTGTCAGTGTGATCATGTGATGTATCTGACCCCAGGAATGTGTCAATAAAGTTTCCCCTTCCTGGGACAATGAATTCACGGTGTTCTTATTTCAATTTCCAGGAGTGTATTTCACGTGTTACATTGGAGCGATGCAGTCAGATAAATACACATTTTTAACCTCTTTATATCACATAACTTATTGCTTCTGCATAAATAATTCGGTTTTTGATAAGCATTGTGCCTCATATTTTACTGGTGAAGTGCGATAACCGTTTGGTTTCAGCCTCACGTAATTATACACAATATCCGGGCGGCACTCCAGCCAAGCTCGGCATCTAATTTAACATTGTATGTGCGCTAATGGGCTTTGTCGGAAATCGACAGAACAAAAAAAGCACGTACCCACTAACATGCACTTGCGAGCAACATGCTCGCAAGCGGCAAATTGGTCGGTCGGGGAAAAAAAGGTGACTTGGAAAGCCTTGCCTGGGCATTCTCGACGTACACTGCTCTCGAGCCGGTAGACACACGAGCCAGTCGTTAACAGAGCAGTGGTTGCGAGGAGCGATATTGAGATTGGCTCCGAAATATTGTAGTTGCCGTGGTGGTGGTCTTAATTCCAAAGAGTGGTTAGTTGCAACTCACTATGCTAGTCTATTCCGGACAAGCCTCTTCATTTGCTAGCAACGGCTCCAACCTACATGCATTCGAACTTGCCATCTATATTCATCCCTTGGGCTCGCTGTACAATTCTTACTCAGCACCTCGCCTCCAGTACTAAACTGGTGATCCCTTGCTGTCTCAGAAATGTTCTACCAGCCAAAGCCTATTTTTAGTCAAGTTTTGGCACAGCTTTCATTTTTCACCAACGCGATTAAGTACATCATCATTAGTTACGCTATCTATGCATCTAATCGTCAAAGTTCTTCTGTAACATCAAATTTGAAAAGCTTCTATTCATTTCGTGTCTGAAATGCTTATAGTCCATGTTTCACTTCCGTACGAGGCTATAGGCCTCTCATTCAGGAGGACGACAGTTGAAACCCTCGTCCAGCCATCCTGATAAGTTTTCCTGTGATTTTCCTGAATCGCTTCAGGCAAATGCCAATGGTTCCTATGAAAGGGCGCGGCCGACTTCCTTCCCTTTCCTTCATTAATCCGAGCTTCTGCTCCGTCTCTAATGGCCTCGTTGTCCTCCTCCCTTTGCAAGGCTGTACTCCACACAAATTCCTTCAAAGTAAACTTAAATGTATGTTAAGTTTTAAGAATTTCTTCTTTCTTTCTATTGTCATCCTATTTTTAACATCCTCCATAGTTCGATTATCATCAGTTATTTTAGTGCCCGAATAACAAAACTCATGTTCTAATTATAATGTTTAATTTCCGGCTTTGAATCCCTCGGGATCGCTGATTTAATTCGGATGCATTTAGTGAAATGACAGTAATGAGATGTTGAGAAGAAAGTCTTGAGAAAACTGTTTACTGGTTCAAATCTTTTTTATTTAACACAGGCCAGAAATTAAATACAATCAAAATATCCGAAGAGTTCTGCTGTTTAATCGAGATCGCTCTCTTACAACACGTTTCCTAGTTAGACGTGAAACATAGTGTGACGGGACATTACGTTGTCTGCTCAAGGGCTTGCTAACAGCTGGATGGTGCAATTACCTGCCCGTGACAAGTCGCCCGATAATCGGCGATGGCGAATGGTCGGCGTCGAAGCGCACACGTAGGCGGCGTCTTAAAAGTTCGTATACAGTGTGTTCGGAACTTCCCGTTACAAACTTCTAGGACACGTAGAGGGGATTGAGTACATCATACTTTCTATAGGAACCCATGTCCAGAAAAGTACCATTTGCGTTCTACGTCGGTTTGAATTCAGACGTTAAACAGGCCGGCCATTGTGACCGAGCGGCTCTAGGCGCTTCAGTCCGGAACCGCGCTGCTGCTACGGTCACAGGTTCGAATCCTGCCTCGGGCATGGATGTGTGTGATATACTTAGGTTAGTTAGGTTTAAGTAGTTCTAAGTCCTAGGGGACTGATGACCTCAGATGTTAAGTCCCATAGTGTTTAGAGCCATTCGAGCCATTTTTGTTAAACTTCCGCACTTCCGCTTGAGTTACTGACTTAAGCGTGACACAGTACAGTTGTTAGGTAACAAAAAATGGCTCTGACCACTATGGGACTTTACAGTTGAGGTCATCAGTCCCCTAGAACTTAGAACTACTTAAACCCAACTAGCCTAAGGACATCACACACATCCAAGCCCGAGGCAGGATTCGAACCTGCGACCGCAGCGGTCGCGTGGTTCCAGACTGAAGCACCTAGAAACACCCGGCCACACCGGCCGGCCACGTTTCTGGTCATGGGTTACTATCCAAAATATTATGTACTCAGTTCCATCCACAAATCCTAGAAGTTTTTAACGGGAATTTCAGGATATCTTGTTTACTTTCGACCAAGGAGCAATTTGGGAAGAGGATTATAGTTCATGGCGAAGAACTTAAAAACTGTGATGTTTGCCGCCGACATCGTAATTGTGTGAGAGACGACAAAGGACTTGAAAGTGGAGCTGAACGGAATGGATAATCTCTTGGAAAGAATTTGTAAGATGTACTTCAACAAATTAATACAGCTGTCAGCAGGCCCTTGAGCAGACAACGTAATGTCACGTCACACTATGTTTCACGTCTAACTAGGAAACGCTCTGTAAGAGAGCGATCTTGATTAAACAGCAGAACTCTTCGTATATTATGATTGTATGTAATTTCTGGCCTGTGTTTGTACCAGTAAATAGTTTTCTCAAGTCTTTCTTCTCAACATCTCATTAATATGAAATTAACTGTTTTTACACGTGCGATGTCAGGACTGGGAAACGACAGACGGCAATAAGAGGCTGGCAATCGTAACAAAAACGGTATCGCCGCATCATTAGTTTCACAACGAGTGACTGGGCAGTTCTGATCTACATCTACGTACATACTCAGCAAGCCACCGTACAGTGCATGGTGGGGAGTACCATGTACCGCTACTAGTCATTTGCTGTCCCACTCGCAAATTTACCGAGGGAAAAATAACTACCTATAAGCCTCGTTACGAGCCTACGTCATGTCCTGACATAGGTGGGAGAGGGAGAAACGGGGTTGCTAGTCAGTCTGCTCTCCCGAGCGGTACAGAGCAGAAGGCAGAAGGACAATTCACAGTGAAGGCATTTGATTGTTTTCTTCTATCTGAGACAACACTGGTACAGGCATTTACTAGAAATGCTGGTGGTGAGATGCGGTGGGGAACTAGGTGTGAAGACTCATGGAAAAACAGGGTTATGAAATTGTTGTTTATTCCAGACAGGACTAACTAATACACTGGAGGCTAGTTCTAGGGTTAGAAAAAGCATGAATAACACTGTTACAACAGAAGCCAGTGCACAAGTCCCAGAGTGGATCCTAAACACAGTAGCAAATACTAGCAGCATCTTAAGGCAACAACTTAGTTGCAAAACAAAACATATTGAATGTGAAACTGTTCACTTAGTCCGTATTTGTTATCAATGTTGTTCAGCTGAAAGCTACACGTAACTGCTCTGCCAAATAAGGCCTGCAACACTATTGTTATACGTCATTTAGCCCCGCCCCTCGGGCTCCCCGCAATAGGGACTGCTAGGTCAACAGTTTTCACTCTCTTTCTAACCCTTGTGAGCCTACTGACGTTGCTGTTCTCAGGGCTGGTATCAAGCTCGCTTTATACGCTAGTACGTGCCTGTTGACTACAACTTTCTACGGTGGCAACCTACCACAGCGTCTAGACGATATATGTAGTTACGTTTTCGAGAAAGTAAGGTGTAACGGACTTGTGTAAGAGAATAGAAATGTAGGCTACAGCAATACGCAGGCTTCTGCTCAAGCTTCATATATAATTTCTTTAGTCTATTGAAATGTTAGTTATTAATATCGTGCTAGTTACATACAGTTGCAACATCATCAAGTTATGATAACATAGATCCTGACGTGCATCACGTGTGTGCCGCTAGTCGTCAGAAGAAAAGCGTACAGAATTTTTAAATTACCTCTTAAACTAAAGGTCAAAATCTGACCAGGTGCGAGTAGCCCTGGCGCATTGAGATTTCCGTAGAAACTTAATTATGTCTATAGACAGTTTATCCATTCCGGTAATCGAGGATGGGGACGATTTTTGCCTGTTATCAAAGTTTATGATTCAAATGGCTCTAAGCAGTATGGGACTTAACATCTGAGGTCATCAGTCCCCTAGACTTAGAACTACTTAAACCTAACTAACCTAAGGACATCACACACATCCATGTCCGAGGCAGCGCGGTTGCGGACTGAAGCGCCTAGAACCGCTCGGCCACGACGGCCGGCTATCAGTAGTTACACTGACAAGACATTGGCCGCAGTGATTCCAAGACTTCCGAGAAAGTTTTAATTTCAAGTTTGAAGCCGAAAAATAAATGACAAAAGGAATATTGCTTCATATGATGTAATATGAAATTAAAAATTTTTTCATGCTTTTCCTTTTTACTTGTACTGTAAAACCTTTCTTCTTGCCAAATTTCATGATTCTAAGTCAAGGAAACGTAACGTATAAGTTTTAATAAGTGAGTTTGCCAGTATCAAAGTATGTGACATATATGGCCGTAACTTTTGATTGCAATGACTTAGCAGTTAACGTTTCTTATGTCACCGAGAGACCGCAGGCTTCTGTATGTGACGTAAGTTTCAGCTTGATACGTCTTGTAAGTAGGCTGTTTATGTTCTCTTATTGGCAATGTTACGTAGCGCTCTGTATGAAAATCACTGGCTGTGCTGTGTGCAGTCTGTGGCTAGTTTGCATTGTTGTCTGCCATTGTAGTGTTGGGCAGCTGGATGTGAACAGCGCGTAGCGTTGCGCAGTTGGAAGTGAGCCGCCAGCAGTGGTGGATGTGGGGAGAGAGATGGCGGAGTTTTGAAATTTGTAAGACTGGATGTCATGAACAGCTATATACATTATGACTTTTGAACACTATTGAGGTAAATACATTGTTTGTTCTCTATCAAAATCTTTCATTTGCTAACTATGCCTATTAGTAGTTAGTGCCTTCAGTAGTTTGAATCTTTTATTTAGCTGGCAGTAGTGGCGCTCGCTGTATTGCAGTAGTTCGAGTAACGAAGATTTTTGGTGAGGTAAGTGATTTGTGAAAGGTATAGTTTAATGTTAGTCACGGCCATTCTTTTGTAGGGATTTTTGAAAGTCACATTGCGTTGCGCTAAAAATATTGTGTGTCAGTTTAAGCCCAGTCATGTATAAATTTTTCTAAGGGGATGTTTCATATGTCGACCCTTAGCCGAGGATACCTCACTGGAATCTTCTGATTTTTTCTTGTAGTTTGTGTAATTAGTGTAGATTTTGTTTATTGCTAGCGTGTAATTGTAGAGAGAATCTCCTTTGTAGTTGCAGTCTTTCATTGTTGTACAGTAAAACAGGTGTGGCACGCATGTAAATTTGCACCAAGTATTTCTCAGCTTGCAATTAAATAGATATTATTTTCAGCGCTATGTTAATGTGTTCTCTTATTTTCTGTGTTATTGTGTGAAATATTGTGACAATAATGGCGTGTGAAAAACGTAACACTAGGCTCCAAAGTAAACTGAGAAATGACAGTGAAGACGAAAGCAGTGTGTTAGCGCCACCGTGTAATGAATTAACTAATGTTGAACATAGCAATTTGGTAATTGTGTATAGGGAAATGGAGCGGGCGGCAAACAATGGCGTAGGCAGTGAAACAATTAGTGAACAGGGAAGCATTATCGATCGATCGGTCGACAACAGCTCGCCTCAGGAATTGGGAATGACAGAACATAATATTGCAAATACTGTAGACTCAGGTTTTGGGTTCTCACCATTTTCTCAAATGAGTCAAGACACATTTTCCGCTTGTCAAAATGTGAATGTTGCCAGTGCAAATTCAATGCCGAAAAGCACTGAGGAACATGTTTCAGTCACCAGTGCATTGTTATTACAATTAATGCAACAAATGGGACAAAAGCTTCAAAAGTTAGACACAATGGAACAAAGTCAGAGACAAACACAGCAAAAGCTTCAAAAGTTAGACACAATGGAACAAAATCTTCAAAAGTTAGACACAATGGAACAACACCAGAGACAAACACAGCAACAGTTAGACGCAATGGAACAAAATCTTCACACCACGCTTGAACAAACACGTGAAGATTTAACTACTGAGTTACATAAAATCGAATCGAAATGTCAAAAACTCTGTTACGACGTAAAAACACAAATTTGTGAGCATTTTCAACCTATTTTTTCGCGGCATGAAAATACATTACTGAATCACCAAGCAGCCATAAAAGAACTGCAAATTATTGTTCATGAAAATCATGAGACCTTGCAAGCTAAAATTGACTCAGTTGCATCTACCGATTCGGTTACGCAACTTGCAAAAACTCAGGAAAACTTAAAGGACACAGTAGAAAGACACATGGAGGAAAGTAGTTCATTATCAGAGAAAGTAGTTGAACTTTCGGATCAGCTAAATAATTTATCTACGAAGGTAGATGATAATCTGAATGACACAAAACCGGTAGTCTTTAATGACACAGAAGAGTGCAAACAAATTAGGAAATTCAAACAGAATCAGAATCAAATTAATACGCAACACCAAAGAGAAATCCGGGAAGTACAAGATCAGCTGACACAAGTAATACAAAAATTACATATTTCAGAGGACACTCATGCTCCAAAACGGGAAGACGGACTTGGAAATACGGAACAACCACAAAATAATAACACAGGACACTTCGGAAATTATGAAAGAAATTGGCAAGGCACACCGAATTTTGAGATGGAACCGCCGAAACGACGTAACAATGACCGACATGTGACTCGCCGATACGATGATTTTGACTATAAGCTGTTCATTACTACACGTAAATTCAAAACATTTAAGAATTCTGGCAACGACATTCATCCACAAGCATGGCTCCATCAATTCTCTCATTGTTTTCCTCCCAACTGGTCATTAGAGCACAGATTAGAATTTATGTGTGGGTACTTAGAGAATGAACCAGCTGTAAGAATGCGATCGGTCATTCACGATTGTCACAGTGAAGGAGAATTTTACCATGCCTTCCTCTCAGCATATTGGTCTCAAGCTACACAAGACCAAGTAAAACATAGCATCATAATAATGAATCATTTCTAACAATCTGAATTTTCCAGTCTTGTGAAATATTTTGAAGACATGTTGCACAAGAATCAGTACCTGTCAAACCCATACAGCCTCTCAGAACTCATCCGCATTTGCTTAATGAAATTGCCTGAACATTTAAGAAATATTATTTTGGCAGGACGTTGCAAAGACGACATTGAATCTTATCAGGGACTCTTACAAGAATTAGAAATTGACACAGACAGTCGCAGGATGCGAAAACAGGAAAACAATCACTACAGGTCACATCCGTCACAATTCCGTGACGAAAGAAACAATAACTGGACATGACAAGTCTATTCTTACAACACAAATCATGACCGAAACAGACACCACCCATATATCAACCACTGGCAGAGTAATAATAGTTACAGAGAAAGATCGCATTTCCATAGTAATGAATATGACAGAGATTACCTTTGAAACAGACAATATGGAAACCAAAACAATTATTATCAAGGGAGACAGAATAACTTCAGATGCAACAGTTCAGCGCGCAGTTACGATTCAGGAAGAAATTCTCCACCACATGACCGACAAGAAAGAAATTATGAAATCTACCGACATGACGACAGACGAGATAACCATAACGACAGACCTGAATTTCATCAGAACTGGTGGGATTCAAACAGAGCAGGGCACTTTCGACAACGTGAATTTGAAGAAGCTAGGACTCCTAATCCCAATAACGACGCGCGCCAACAAAGGAACAGACAATGACTCGCACCGCAGGCAGCCGCGTGCGCCAGCTGGCTCAGAGAAAAATAACATAGACGCTAACCTTGAGAAAAATTTTAGCATTCCTCACCGACGTATACCGCATGATAATTCCGTTCAAGTTGAACCTCTGCGTACTAGGAAGAGTAAAGGATTGCACCACATTTCACATGTAAAACCGTTTATTGAAAGATAATCTGCTTTATAACTTAGTCTTTGCCATAAAATTTTTCACTTCACATTTCTAGTATGCTTTGTCAGTCTTAGAATCTGTTAACATGCAACAATGTTTGAAGTTAAATATCCAGTCAAGAACCAAGAGAACTTATTTAAACAGAAATTACGAATGCATTGTTATTGTGAACAGATGACACAGTGTTATTGTGTGTGTACATTCTTGCTTGTTAGTTGCACGATTACGTAACGACTATAAGGCTTACATACTTAGGACATATACTGGTACTGCTAATGAGATTTTAATGCAACATTTTGGTTTACTTGAAAATACATTCTGGATTTAAAGTACTTTCATTGAGATACCAGATGACATAGTGGTTAGTTTATGTGACAGCTACACGATTTTATCACGATGCTACTAATGAGTGACAATTTACAATGTTGCTTTTGCAGTGTTTCTGTTTTATATCTGCACAGTTTTCTGTTTTATTCTGGAAAGTAAAACATGTTTTAGTAGTAACTTTTGTGCTATAGCTACAATGAGACAGCCTTTTCCGTAGCACAACAATACGTTACAGTACAGTACTTTCTTCATCACAACAATAAGCGTAATAACTACGACAACGACGATGTGTATTATGTTGTTGAGGAATGTTTATTATGATATGTATTTATTATGATGAAATATTGAAGTGTCGACGAATATGTATATGTGTAATAAGGTAATGAATAATTAGTAGTGGTTAGGGACTCTGACTTGTGAAAAAGGATGTTGGAAACCAAGAATCGTACTTTAAGAGTTATGAAATGTGTGTAAATGCGTGAATGTACCACAATGCCGACGAAAATTTTTTGGACACTGTTATATTTACAGGATTTTGTTTCTACAGATATGTAACGCAAATTCTTGACCTGTGAAATATTTTTATATGAGACTGTCACTGTAGTGGAAACTCCTGTCGTAAATATTTCCGTAAGAAAGTTAAGTGACCACCTGCACGTAATGCGTCGTGGGCACCCAGCTGTGTCAGACGCCTGGAGAAAAAGCCATTAGTGTGTGCCTTTTCAGAGGCACAGGTAGAAAAAGAAAAGGGAGGCCATTATCCTCACTATTGGCATTCCTTTGTAGAAATCATCGCAAATACGACACGCTCCAACTTGAAAACATATGATTATACTGTGGAGCTCTTAATTTATGATATTTACTAAAATGCCTAATGAAACGATGAGAAACATTTCACAGCTATTGTCTTGCTAGTTGAGAGAAATGCCATATGGCTTGCTTTATGTATTTATTTACTCATTTTGTTTAATATCTAGTTTCTAGCTGCACTGCAGCATTGGTTAAAATAAAAATTAATAGATGTACTAAAATAAATATTTTATGCCTACAGATCCAGTAAATAATTTTATGATCTATTCAAAAAAACGAAGGAGCATAAAAAGACATTTCCCTTCACGGAATTGCATACGGAATTTTCTTTTCAACTACTTGGTAATTTTTTTGGTAGAATAAGTTGTGGTGCACCACTTTAATTACATAGACATTAAGATGTGAGTATACATTTCCCTTGTCTGCATTGTTGTCTTTAATGTAATATTTTTTCTGCTTGGGCTATGTCATGTTCAGATATAAGTTATTGCATTTGCTGCTGCTGTTTGCCAGGCATAGTGCTACTAAATTTCACTTTGTATTACTCTGTTAAGCTAGTTTTATTACTGATTTATTTTTCTTCTTTGCTGCTCAGTGCCTTATATTAGTCGTAATATTGCAATTGATTTTCCAATGTCCATTTCTTTGTCATTGCTGTTTGTGTTAATTGTTTTGTGCTGCTGCATTGCCTCGTTCCTTAGTTTAGCATCTGAGCTCAGTAGATTTAAGTTAGCTTAAGAGGGGGTAGACTATATAAGAGAATGAGTTGTGATGAATTGGAAGAAATGCATTGAGAAGTTTTACGAAAAAATTACAGAAAGCAGGTATAGATAGCACTTTTTGAAATAATGAAGAACGAAGGGAGATCTCCAAGAAGTAAAGAAAGTTTTGTTTGCAAGATACTGCAGTAAAACAAACCCTGTCCTTTCCCTTTCTGTTATTCTCCTATGTGTTTGTGTACTCTTGTATATTTGTGTTTTTCCTGTCTTTATGTGTTTAGCTAATAAGATTTATGTCGTATAATTTCTCTAATACTCAGCTACATTCACTCTGATGAGGAATACTGTTATCCTCAAATATAATTTGCATTTATAATATGTTATTTACTTTGTAAAGATGTTTAGACATTATTAATTCTGTTCTGTTTTAATGCTCATGTGTGAAGTTGATTTTTCAATAATTATTCTGATCTTTTATGTATTTACTTATGTCATAATTCCTGTAACACTGATGTATATGTTTATTTCTATTCTTTTGTAAAGCCCCTATTACTACAAATGTTATCTGTATTATTATGTTTTTAATTATGTATTTTGTACCGTTGTTATTGTATTCTTATGTTATAAAATTGTAATTGACACCAGTTCATCATATTATTAACTTGTAAGTTCCATTTCACTGCACACGTTTCTGTTGGTCATAGTATATGGACAATATGTGAGAAGTAGGGACTGTTAGTGTTTGCACGTGTGTTAATAATTCTGCAAGGGACTGGATAACAGCATTGCTGGTTCTAAGGACATTTCAAAAAATTTTTGTGAGTGCACAAGTGGTGGTTATGGACTTGCTATATTCTCCGCAAGACTCTTGAATAGTGATTGTGCACCTGCACAGTCACAACAGATGGCTGCTGGCCATCTCTACAAGGACTACAGTGGGTCTGCATCTTTGATGACCCACCAATACCATTATTTCTACAAGGACTGCAGTGGGTCTGCACCTCTGGTGGCCCACCAATACCATAATCTCTACCAGGACTACAGTGGGTCTGCTCTGTGATGACCTACCTCCCAATACTCTTCAAAATTTTGACTGACTCTGCTGTGGGTTTGCTCTGTTGTGGACCAATACCTGTCTGCATGTCAAGAGTCAGCACTGTCTCTCCGTTGGAAGGACAACACTACTTCTTCAAGATTGCATAGAAATCCACTACATCCATGTGCATTGTCGTTTACTGCTCAGACTTTGAGAAAAGAAACGGCAGTTTTACTGTGATGAATGATCAGGACTGTCTTTATGGACTGTGAGAAAATTTTAACTTTTGACCAACATTGTACTAATAAGTGTGTGCATTTGATATCTTTCATACTGTAATTATGAAAATTTTTTTCAAATCTGTATTGGCCAGTGCCCAAAACAATTTGTAAAATTTTTTGTGGGGAGCATGGGGGCTATGTAAGTAGGCTGTTTAGGTTTTTATATTGGTAACGCCACGTAGCGCTCTGTATGAAAATCACTGGCTGTGCTGTGTGCAGTCTGTGGCTAGTTTGCATTGTTGTCTGCCATTGTAGTGTTGGGCAGCTGGATGTTAACAGCGCGAAGCGTTGCGCAGTTGGAGGTGAGCCGCCAGCAGTGGTGGATGTGAGGAGAGAGATGGCGGAGTTTTGAAATTTGTAAGACTGGATGTCATGAACTGCTATATACATTATGACTCTATCAAAATCTTTCATTTGCTAACTATGCCTATCAGTAGTTAGTTCAGGAGAAAAAAGGTACGTAATAGACGGACGGACAGACACACAGTCTGATAAAAAAGACAGATTTTATGTCGTGTGATATAATTACAAATTAAGGATTTTTCGTTGGCATCTACAGTGAAACTTTGCTTGTTGCCAAATATCATGATTCTGCATCAAGGGACCGTATGCTATAGGTTTTGATGAAAGAGTTTCTATCAAAGCATGTTACATAAATGGTCGTATCTAGTTATTTCATTTACTTAAAATTTAACGTTTACTATACCGCCAAGAGTTCATAGCTATTAGTGTGTGACATAAATTTCAACTTGATGCGTCCACCGTTCATGAGAAAAAGGGGATTTAACAGACTGAGGAACAGACAGATAGTTCGAAAAGGGATGACAAAATCATTTTTTCCGTTTGCTGTAATTACAAATTTCGAATTTTCAGATTTTTCTTTTTTTTCTTCATCGTGAAACCTTACTTCCTGGAAAATTTCATGATTGTAGGTCTGGTAGGATTAGTGAGTGAGTTTGCAAGTACAGAAATCTCTTGATTGCATTGAATTAGAAGCTTCGGTTTTTTTTTTTTTTTTTTTTTTTGTATTGCCAAGAGACTGTAGACCTCAATATGTGACATAAATTTCCACTGGATGCTTCCATCCGTTCCTGAGACAGACAGACAGACACACAGATAGACGACAAAGTCACCCTGTAAGGGTTCCGCTTTTACATATTGAGCTACGGAATCCTGATGAACGTAGATGAGGAAAGTATTACTTCGGGAGTTCGATTTTGTTCGGATTTTTCCACTTTCTGCTGTACCAGATTATCAGCTTGGTGACCACTGCATTGCAATTCCGTCAGCCTGCTTATTCATCTTGCCACTTTTGTCACTTCACTAATTTTATTAAACCACACCAAAAATGTCATAAACGCATGTTTCCGTCATTTTGTTCCAGAACTGCAGGTGATGCTCCTCTGGAACGTGTGAGGCACCTCATAAGCAGGCACGAAAGTTGAAAATACAAGCAGAATGTTGCCTTTCAGTTCAAAAAAACGTAATATCGGGCTCTTACGCACGATAAACTTTTGTTTTGGACTAAATTTAATAACTACGCACGCTATACGACTAGTTAAAATCTTAAATCACTCCGACCTCGTCGCATTTTAATGTTATCACAATTCTTTGCTTCATGTAAAAGTTAACAAATAACGCATTCACATTTCTTAAATTCAGACAACAGCTTTTAAGGAGGGCTACAACACAGACAGGCGAAATTATGTTCGAACAAACACTTTGCTTAACCATTCCCTTCTTCACCAACACGACGAGCGACGTGAGAAAACTGTCTGCGACCACGTATCAACACGTTACGATCAGTGCTACCACGAGAAAAAGGAAAGAAAAAATAAAGAAGAAAAAACCGCTCTATGCTTGTTCCTGGAACGCGAATCGTGCAAGTAAGTTTTCATCACACTAAATGGTCTCCGCAGCCCAATGCAACCATCTTTCCAAGGATCAGACGCAGTGATTAAACGTTTTAAATCGGTGTAAATGGCTCGATAAGCACGATCTTCATCTGCGGACTGGCGGCTGAATTTACCGCAACTGACACTAAAGGGCACGAGCAGGAAGAAGCTTACCGCAAAATGCCGACCACACATAATACCATAAAAACATGGGAACGTGCTCACCCCATAACCAGTACCTGCAATGAACAGGCAGTTAGTGACATGGTAAAGGTAGTGACTGAGACTCAGTGCCACGTATCGGTGACTGTTGGGAAGGCAAGCGAGGGAGTGGGGTGATCAAATTTTCATCAAGCACTTTTTCATACTCCATAATATGTAAAGCTGTCTATTGCGGAGTCTACTTTAGGAAAATAGTGCTATAGTACTGGTACCGAATCACTCAGAAATTAGTAACGTATTTAAGTACAGTGTGGTTGACACAGTGCATTGCTATTACTTCCTGAAACACTACTGGCCATTAAAATTGCTACACCAAGAAGAAATGCAGATGATGAACGAGTATTCATTGGACAAATATATTATGCTAGAACTGACATGTGATTACATTTTCACGCAATTTGGGTGCGTAGATCCTGAGAAATCAGTACCCAGAACAACCACCTCTGGCCGTAATAACGGCCTTGATACGCCTGGCCATTGAGTCAAACAGAGCTTGGGTGGCATGTGCAGGTACAGCTGGCCATACAGCTTCAACACGATACCACAGTTCATCAAGAGCAGTGATTGGCGTAAAGTGACGAGCCAGTTGCTCGGCAACCATTGACCACACGTTTCCAGTTGGTGAGAGATCTGAAGAATGTGCTGGCCAGGGCAGCAGTCGAACATTTTCTGTATCCAGAAAGGCCCTGCAACATGCGGTCGTGCATTATCCAGCTGAAATGTAGGGTTTCGCAGGGATCGAATGAAGGGTAGAGCCACGGGTCGTAACACTTCCAAAATGTAACGTCCACTGTTCAAAGCGCCGTCAATGCGAACGAGAGGTGACCGAGACGTGTAACCAATGGCACCCCATACCGTCACGCCGGGTGATACGCCAGTATGGCGAAGACGAATACACGCTTCCGATGTGCGTTCACCGCGATGTCGCCAAATACGGATGCGGCCATCATGATGCTGTAAACAGAACCTGGATTCATCTGAAAAAATTACGTTTTGCCATTCGTGCACCCAGGTTCGTCGTTGAGTACACCATCACAGGCGCTCCTGTCTGAGGTGCAGCGTCAAAGGTAACCGCAGACATGGTCTCCGAGGTGATAGTCCATGCTGCTGCAAACGTCGTTTAACTGTTCGTGCAGATGGTTGTTGTCTTGCAAACGTCCCCATCTGTTGACTCAGGGATCGAGACGTGGCTGCACGATCCGTTACAGCCATTCGGATAAGATGCCTGCCATCTTGACTGCTAGTGATACGAGGCCGTTGGGATCCAGCACGGCGTTGCGTATTACCCTACTGAACCCACCGATTCCATAGTCTGCTAACAGTCATTGGATCTAGACCAACACGAGCAGCAATGTCGCGATACGATAAACCGCAATCTCGATAGGCTACAATCCGACCTTTATCAAAGTCGGAAATGTGATGGTACGCATTTCTCCTCCTTACACGAGGCATCACAACAGCGTTTCACTAGGCAACGCCGGTCAAGTACTGTTCGTGTATGAGAAATCGGTTGCAAACATTCCTCACGTCAGCACGTTGTAGGTGTCGCTGCCGGCGCCAACCTTGTGTGAATGCTCTGAAAAGCTAATCATTTGCATATCACAGCATGTTCTTCCTGTCGGTTAAATTTCGCATCTGTAGTACGCCATCTTCGTGGTGTAGCAATTTTAATGGCCAGTAGCGTAGGATATGCTCAGCGGAGATTGCTTAAAAAAACGTGCAACCTACCGTAGAATATCGCCCAGTTGTGTGGCAACCATACCAAATAGGATGAATAGGGGATATTGAACGTATACGAATAGGGGCAGCACGAATATTGGTAGGATAGTTGAGCCAAGGTAGAATGTTACGGCAATACTAGAAACTTGAATTGTCAGACGATTTAGGAGAGATATCAACTATTCCGCGAAAGTCTGCGAACAACATTTCAAAAACCAGTATTGAGAAATTTAGAATACCACAGCCAAGTACAAAAGTACGAAGTGTAGGCAGTTTCATTTGCAAAACTGTTACATCTTCTAAGATTTCTGCCAATAAAATGTAGTCTTCGGTTCGCATTCTCCACATCGTTTTCTGTGTGATGGTTCCACTTTAAGTCGCTCGTAACTTCAATCCGTAGGTATTTTGTTGAATCGAGAACGTTTAAATTTGTAATTTATTTAACGTGTCCTTTTTAGTAGTGTTCCGGAGCACCTCGAATTTTTTGTTTGTTTGTTTAGAGTACATTATTACCCCTTGACACAACGTACAGATGCACAAAATATAGATGCATATGCGAATGCTCACAATTTTTAATGATTCACGGCGGGTGTTCACAATGACTCTTGATGTATAGCCGGTATGACTCAGTTACTCTGACAAAATGACGATAACGCTCTCGAATTTAGTCGCTGAATAAACTGCTCATACTGCAGCTTCTCAGAAGTCGTGACTTCCTTTGCGTAATTACTGTGGTGTAGTGCCAAATAATGAAACACCTAGAAATAACAACACAGAATATGTGTTCACTACGAGAGAATTCGCCCGAACGAAATGTATCGTGCGTGAATCAAATACGGTCCCCGGATCTGGCCATCACATGAAAACACTTTGCGAGTCTCCAATCGCGAGAGCGTAGCATTGATTTGTACTTCTCTTTCGTTGCTATTGTAAATAGATAGTGTTCATTTACTGTGCCATTATACTGCTATCGGAACTATAGTTAGGATATTATTCAGTAAAAGTGAAAAACGTAATATATGATTTGAAGGAAAAATATGTGTCATGAGACGCAGAACCGTATTTTTTTAAGTTGTAATGTAGACACTCGTCATGCAGAGTGTGAAAACGTTCAAATGGCTCTGAGCACTATGGGACTTAACATCGATGGTCATCAGTCCCCTAGAACTTAGAACTACTTAAACCTAACTAACCTAAGGACAACACAAACATCCATGACCGAGGCAGGATTCGAACCTGCGACCGTAGCGGTCACGCGGTTCCAGACTGAAGCGCCTAGAACCGCACAGCCACACCGGCCGGCTTGAAAACATTCGATGTAATTCATTTAACCAGCAAGTTCTGAGTTGATAATCGATGTAAATCCCTAAAAACACGTGCTAATTCTAATCTGCTGAATTAACTAAATAAATTTGGAAATTTCAATCTATAAAAGGGCAGTTCAAAAGAAAAGTCACGGACATCAGGATAAACGTTATCTCCCTTTTTCGAGTGCTGTGGGGGTATGCGTTAGTGCTGCACGAGGCTGCTGGTCTCAAATTGCTTTAACGCAGGGCAAAAGATGGATATAAATACAAACGCAGACATTACATGAGAACACTGCTGTAAAATTCAACTGCTCTTTATAATAGGGGTAAATTCCCGAAACGCATCGTGATACGCTCGGGGAAGAAAGGGAACTGACACAGTACCATATTATTTAAGCCATTACTGCAACAGTCGAAAGCTTTCGCAAAAACTCGATAATAAAGAATGAAAATGCAATATTTTAAAGCAAACGTCTTAAATTCCATGTTGATGCATAAAGGAACTGAACAAGAAATAGTTTTTAATGAATATGTTCCGGATCATATGGTCAAAGCAGCTTCGTAACATCCTTGAAGGGATCGGCGGAAGACTGGAAATGAGCGCTTGGCTTCATTGGCCGAGATGCCCCTTACGGGTCAGGTCCGGCCACCTTGGTGCAGGTCTTATTACATGCGACGCCACGTTGGGCGACCTGCGCCGGATTGAAATGATGATGAAGACAACACAACACCAGTCCCTGAGCGGAGAAAATCCCCGACCCAGCCGGGAATCGAACCAGGGCCCCTTAGGACGGCTGTCCGTCACACTGGCCGATCAGCTATCAGGGCGGCCGGTGGAAGACAGTTGTAACGGTCCAACTATATCAGTGTACATATCCTGGTCGCAGGAGTCATAACGGGGCTGAAGGCAACATAGCAATAAACCGGACAGCATTGAATGCACAGAAACGGGGCTGAGCTAAAAGATTCTCTAAAAACTTGTCAAACGCAGTCTTAGCATTGTAACCATTACTGACCGACTTAACACACACATCAAAAAATGTTTTGCATCACCTCAGTTCCGATATTTCCGGAACCTGTACATAAAATTGGAATAGAGACCAACATAAACATCATTTCCGCCCTTTTTATTCCTCATGAAAACCACACATTGCATGCTGTACCACCATACAGCGAGGCCTTCAGAGGTGGTGGTCCAGATTGCTGTACACACCGGTTAATCTAATGCCCAGTAGCACGTCCTCTTGCATTAATATATGCTTGTATCCATCGTGGCATGCTACCACAAGTTCATCAAGGCACTGTTGGTCCAGATGTCCCACTCCTCAACGGCGATCCGGCATAGATCCCTCAGAGCGGTTGGTGGGTCACGTCGTCCATATACAGCCCTTTCCAATCTATCCCAGGCATGTTCGATAGGGTTCATGGCTGGAGACGTTCCGGCCACTCTGAAGGATGTCCTTCACAAGATGTGTACGATGAGGGCACGAATTGTCGTCCATGAAGACGAATTTCTCGCCAAGCTGCCGCCGATGGAGTTGCACTATCGGTCGGAGAATGGCATTCACGTATCGTACAGCCGTTACGGAGTCTTCCAAGACCACCAGCGGCATACGTCGACCGGACATAACGCCACCCCAAAGCAGCAGGCAACCTCCGCCTTGCTGCACTCGCTGGACAGTGTGTCTAAGGCCTTCACCCTGACCGGGTTGCCTCCAAACACATCTCCGATGATTGTCTGGTTGAATGCATATGCGATACACATCGATGAAGAGAACGTGATGCCAGTTCTGAGCGGTCCATTTGGTATGTTGTTGGGCACATCTGTACCCCGCTGCATGATGTCATGGTTGCAAAAATGGAACTCGCCGAAGACGTCGGGAGTGAAGTTGCGCATCATGCAGCCTATTGCGCACAGTTTGACTCGTAATACGATATCCTGTGTCTGCACGAAAAGCATTATTCAACATGGTGGCGTTGCTGTCAGGGTTTCCCTGAGTCATAATCCGTGGGTAGCGATCATCCACTGCACTAGTAGCCCGTGGGCGGCCTGAGCGAGGCATGTCATCGACAGTTCCTGTCTCTCTGTATCTCCTCCACGTCCGAACAACATCGCTTTGATTCACTCCGAGATGACTGGACACTTCCCTTGTTGAGAGCCCTTCCTGGCACAAAGTAACAACGCGGACGCAACCGAACTGAAGCTAAACGATGTCAAAGTTAGCGTAAGGAGGGCTATGCGTGAAGCGTTCAGTGAATTTGAAAGTAAAATTCTATGTACCGACTTGACAGAAAATCCTAGGAAGTTCTGGTCTCACGTTAAATCAGTAAATGGATGAAACAGCATATCCAGACACTCTGGGATGATAATGGCATTGAAACAGAGGATGACACGCGTAAAGCTGAAATACTAAACACCTTTTTCCAAAGTTGTTTCACATAGGAAGGCCGCACTGCAGTTCCTTCTCTAAATCCTCGCACGAACGAAAAAATGTCTGACATCGAAATAAGTGTCCAAGGAATAGAAAAGAAACTGAAATCACTCAAGAGAGGAAAGTCCACTGGGCCTGACGGGATACCAATTCATTCGATCCTACACAGAGTACGCGAAAGAACTTGCCCCCCCCCCCCCCCCTTGTAAAAGCCATGTACCACAAGTCTCTAGAGGAACACAAGGTTCCAAATGATTGGAAAAGAGCACAGGTAGTTCCAGTTTTCAAGAAGGGTCGTCCAGCAGATGCGCAAAACTATAGGCCTATATCTCTGACATCGATCTCTTGTAGAATTTTATAACATGTTTTTTTGCTCGTGTATCATGTCATTTCTGGAAACCCAGAATCTACTACGTAGGAATCAACATGGATTCCGGAAACAGCGATCGTGTGAGACACAACTCGCTTTATTTGTTCATAAGACCCAGAAAGTATTAGATACAGGCTCCCAGGTAGATGTCATTTTCTTTGACTTCTGGAAGGCGTTCGATACAGTTCCGCACTGTCGCCTGATAAACAAAGTAAGAGCCTACGGAATATCAGACCAACTTTGTGGCTGGATTGAAGAGTTTTTAGCAAACAGAACACAGCATGTTGTTCTCAATGGAGAGACGTCTACAGACGTTAAAGTCACCTCTGGCGTGCCACAGGGGAGTGTTATGGGACCATTGCTTTCCACAATATATATAAATGACTTAGTAGATAGTGTCGGAACTTTCATGCGGCTTTTCGCGGATGATGCTGAAGTATACAGAGAAGTTGCAGCATTAGAAAATTGCAGCGAAATGCAGGAAGATCTGCAGCGGATAGGCACTTGGTGCAGGGAGTGGCAACTGATCCTTAGCATAGACAATTGTAATGTATTGCGAATACATAGAAAGAAGGATCCTTTATTGTATGATTATATGATAGCAGAACAAACACTGGTAGCAGTTATTTCTGTAAAATATCTGGGAGTATGCGTACGGAACGATTTGAAGTGGAATGATCATATAAAATTAATTGTTGGTAAGGCGGGTTTACTGACAGTCAAAGGGACTGTGTCTGTGATATAATAGCCACAGTCAACGTCTATCTTCAGGAGTTCTGGGAAATGGGGTGACCCAAATCTTTTTTGATGTGTGTATTTTTGTTGCGTCTGCCGATTATAATTGATTGAATTTGATCTCTTTTGAAACTGGCATATGGAAGGACAGTTAAGATCACGAGGAACATTGATTGTAACTGTGGGTTCAGAATGTAAGTAAGACTTGTTTGGTCTCCGATTCACAGTCTTTTCTTTTGCGTGACGAGAGGATTGATACGTGTATTAGGGAGAGTTGTTTGTTCCTTGGAGCTATTATATGCCCAGAGCTATGTTTGTCTAATGTAGAAAGTCTATGAGAACACGCAATCAGATGCAAAATTATGGCCTCAGTAAGACTTAACGTACGGGACCCGCTGCTTTAATCAGGGATTTTTATGCGTCTTCTCATGGACGCTTCACCCGAGCCAGATTAGTGGAACTGGTATTGCAGAGAATGTGACCGGCCTGAAACTGCAGGCTGGACTTCTGTCAGTTCAACCCAATCATTCAGGCTTTAGGTAAGAGAACCACCGCAAAGCGCTAACCTTAAGCTCACGGTATTTGTTGTGTTTTTGAATAGACCGTATGCAGATGAAAAGGTGTTCCATACGACTGGTAGAAACAATGTCTACTATTTGAACTGTTTTGTCTTATTTTATTAATGTTCATGTCATTCAGTTTATCGGTATTGTAACATGCAATAACTTAATATCTTAACTACCAGTCACATCAACTTACGGGACGAGAACATTTCGGTTTCTCCCTTTGTATATACGAAATCACAAATATTGATGATTCAGTTGGTCTTCATTGTGTTGGCGAGGGGCCTGAATTTTCTAAAACAGCTGTTTGTTGTATCAAATCAAGCTGCTGGATAGCGGCAACTGTTCGTTCAGTTTACACACAGACGAAATTTTGCGTGAACTGGAGTAAGAATTTGTTTACGATGACAGTGTGGATACACTATAGACGATTTAGATTAATGTCCCGACGTTATGAAAAAGAATTGCGTCAACCTTCAAGTGAGTATTTCTCGTTTTTATTTCGTAAATCGTTCGTTAAAAAGTTGCTTTTTTCCCGATGTTTCTTCATTTTGTCAACCATGATACATTTTTTTAATTTGTTATAGGCAATTAGGAAGGACTGCAGGAAGAGACACATCATACCAGTGTAGTGAAAGCAAAATAGTCATGGGCAAAAAGACGTGTAAACATAAAAATTATACTATATGAAGAAGGGTGTAACAGTTTATAATTGCGGTTATAGGTTCAAAGTTTTCAATTACTGAAAGTAGTAAAGTCAACTAGAAAGGTAAATGGAAACCATTTTGTCTTTGTTAAAATTTATTCTGTTTGCAAAACCAAACATTTGTTAAAAATACTAGGCTCTTCGGAAAGTAAGGAACGATCGGTCGCAAAATGGTAACCACAGTGAAAAATCAAACCTGTTTTATTTGCAACTGTTAGCTGCACCTTCCAGCTTCTTCTCTACATAGCCGCTTCTCTGACGTAGATACCTCTCAGAATGTCGTACCTGGTTTCCAGTACCCTCGTCACAGGAGGCATCCTCCTGTGCTTTCAGCCAGTTCTCTGCACTGGTCTGCAGCTGTTTGCCTGTACCAAAATGTTGTCTTCACAGCCAGCGGTTCATTTGAGCGGAGATGAAGACCAGAGGGAGCCAAGTCCGGGCTGTATGGTGGACAATGATACACTTCCCATCGCAAAAGCTGCAGGAGCTTCCTCATTGCCACTGCATTGTGCGGCGGAGAACTGTCATGAAGAGGAAACTGCATGACTCCAACGGGAAATCAGGCAAAATCTCTGGGCAGGCACCCATACGTGGCGGGAACACTATTTTGTAGGAGTTTCTACGCGCGCCTGTGCCATCAGAACTGTAAAGAGCGACTTCACGCTAGCTAGAGACGTCGTGCAACACATCTGTGTAAAGCTTCATCGTATTTTCACTCTTTCTTCCATTTCGCGACCGATCGTTCCTTATTTTCGGAATAGCCCCCTTATAAGAAAATAAAACCAAACATTCAGATAAGATGGAAATGTGTAATCGAGGAGAAGTAGTTTCAGGCTTTGACAGAAGGTTAGTATGAAAAATTTTGAGTAGTGGAGTTAATAAGACATAATGACAAATCATTCCAAGAAACAAGGTTTACGTGGCTGGCAGTCAAAGTGTTTAAATAACTTTCTCGTGAGTTCTTTCTTCCGCTAGCCCCTGACAAATGCATTGAACGAATTCAGGGCAATACTTGGACGTAGTGCTAAAATTAACACCGTGAATACACTCTGAAATGACAAAATCATGGGACAGCGATATGCACATATAAGAGGGTTGGAGTTATGCATATACAAGGTATGAAAGGGCAGTGCACTGGTGCAGCTGTCATTTGTACTGAGGTGATTCATGTGAAGAGATTTCCGACGTGATTGTGGTAGCACGATGGGAATTAATAGACTTTGAACCCGGAATGGTAGTTGGAGCTAGACGTATGAGACATTCCAGTTCATAAATCGTTAGGGAATTGAGTATTCTGAGATCCGCGATGGCAAGAACTTCACATTTTAGGCATTACGTCTCACCACGGACAAAGCACCGGCCGATGGCCTTTACTTAACTCCCAAGAGCAGCGTCGCTTGCCTGGAGTTATCGGTGCTAACAGACAAGCAACACTGTGTGAAAGAACCGCAGAAATCAATGTGAGACGTACGACGAGCGTATCTGTTAGGACAGAGTGTTGTAACCTGGCATTATCGGACTATGGTAGCAGAGG
Organism: Schistocerca serialis cubense; assembly: GCF_023864345.2. Taxonomy (NCBI): domain Eukaryota; kingdom Metazoa; phylum Arthropoda; class Insecta; order Orthoptera; family Acrididae; genus Schistocerca; species Schistocerca serialis. Next base: position 524,811,263 of record NC_064644.1, read on the forward strand.
ACCAAAGGGAGTGTTCTGCAGACAGCACGACATCGCTTGCAGCACATCTCCTGGGCTCGGTGGCATATCGATTGGGCCCTAGACAACTGGAAAACCGCGGCCTGGTCCGGAATTCAATTGAAAAGACCTGATGGTAGGTTTCGAGTGTGGCGCAGACCGCACGCAACCGAGGACCCAAACTGTCAACAAGATACTCCGCACGCTGGTGGTTGTTTCATAATGGCATGGGCTGTGTTTACATGGAATGGACGGGATCCTCTGGTCCAGCTGAACCGAACATTGAATGGCCTCGTTTAAGGGGAGGTTTACGTTTTTTTTCCAAAAATCGATTTGTTTTAAATTGTATTTTTGGATCCATAAAAGTGTGTAGAATCCACCCCTGAAACGGTTTTTCCGAATGTTGTTGTTGTTGTTGTGGTCTTCAGTCCTGAGACTGGTTTGATGCAGCTCTCCGTGCTACTCTATCCTGTGCAAGCTTCTTCATCTCCCAGTACCTACTGCAACCTACATCCTTCTGAATCTGCTTAGTGTATTGATCTCTTGGTCTCCCTCTACGATTTTTACCCTCCACGCTGCCCTCCAATGCTAAATTTGTGATCCCTTGATGCCTCAAAACATGTCCTACCAACCGATCCCTTCTTCTAGTCAAGTTGTGCCACAAACTTCTCTTCTCCCCAATCCTATTCAATACCTCCTCATTAGTTACGTGATCTACCCACCTTATCTTCAGCACTCTTCTGTAGCACCACATTTCGAAAGCTTCTATTCTCTTCTTGTCCAAACTATTTATCGTACATGTTTCACTTCCATACATGGCTACACTCCATACAAATACTTTCAGAAACGACTTCCTGACACTTAAGTCTATACTCGATGTTAACAGATTCCTCTTCTTCAGAAACGATTTCCTCGCCATTGCCAGTCTACATTTTATATCCTCTCTACTTCGACCATCATCAGTTATTTTACTCCCTAAATAGCAAAACTCCTTTACTACTTTAAGTGTCTCATTTCCTAATCTAATCCCCTCAGCATCACCCGATTTAATTTGACTACATTCCATTATCCTCGTTTTGCTTTTGTTGATGTTCATCTTATATCCTCCTTTCAAGACACTGTCCATTCCGTTCCACTGCTCTTCCAAGTCCTTTGCTGTCTCTGACAGAATTATAATGTCATCGGCGAACCTCAATGTTTTTACTTCTTCTCCATGAATTTTAATACCTACTCCGAATTTTTCTTTTGTTTCCTTTACAGCTTGCTCAATATACAGATTGAATAACATCGGGGAGACGCTACAACCCTGTCTCACTCCTTTCCCAACCACTGCTTCCCTTTCATGCCCCTCGTCTCTTATAACTGCCATCTGGTTTCTGTACAAATTGTAAATAGCCTTTCGCTCCTTGTATTTTACCCCTGCCACCTTCAGAATTTGGAAGAGAGTATTCCAGTTAACGTTGTCAAAAGCTTTCTCTAAGTCTACAAATGCTAGAAACGTAGGTTTGCCTTTTCTTAATCTTTTTTCTAAGATAAGTCGTTAGGTTAGTATTGCCTCACGTGTTCCAACATTTCTACGGAATCCAAACTGATCTTCCGCGAGGTCGGCTTCTACCAGTTTTTCCATTCGTCTGTAAAGAATTCGTGTTAGTATTTTGCAGCTGTGACTTATTAAACTGATAGTTCGGTAATTTTCACATCTGTCAACACCTGCTTTCTTTGGGATTGGAATTATTATATTCTTCTTGAAGTCTGTTGGTATTTCGCCAGTCTCATACATCTTGCTCACAAGATGGTAGAGTTTTGTCATGACTGGCTCTCCCAAGGCCATCAGTAGTTCTAATGGAATGTTGTCTACTCCCGTGGCCTTGTTTCGACTCAGGTCTTTCAGTGCTCTGTCAAACTCTTCACGCAGTATCGTATCTCCCATTTTATCTTCATCTACATCCTCTTCCATTTCCATAATATTGTCCTCAAGTACATCGCCCTTGTATAAACCCTCTATATACTCCTTCCACCTTTCTGCCTTCCCTTCTTTGCTTAGAACTGGGTTGCCGTCTGAGCTCTTGATATTCATACAAGTAGTTCTCTTCTCTCCAAAGGTCTCTTTAATTTTCCTGTAGGCAGTATCTATCTTACCCCTAGTGAGACAAGCCTCTACAGCCTTACATTTGTCCTCTAGCCATCCCTGCTTAGCCATTTTGCACTTCCTGTCGATCTCATTTTTGAGACGTTTGTATTCCTTTTTGCCTGCTTCATTTACTGCATTTTTCCGAATACGGAACTGAAAAAAATGCACATGCCTGAAATCGGCCTTTTTCACGCTCCAGTTTTTTTCTTTCGGAGGACGAGTTATTGTACCGGTTCTTGGGAGGAAACACACAAAATTCAAATGAAAGTTTGAACGGGTATGTTTGGAGGTTAGCTCCCAAGCATATGCATTCTGGTGCGAAGACTGTGGAGATTGCGACGTTCCTGGCAGTGAGCAGCTTCAGCGAAGGGTATTGAGCAATTCTGAAGACCATGACAACGATGGACGTCACCCTGGGACTCTATTCGACGCAGCTCGCCAAGCATGCGGACGACCACCGGATTCAAGCGGCCGAAAACCGCATGTCATCGGTCGTACGAGCGGCTCTGAAGCAGTGCAGGATGGCCCAGATCGAGCAGAACGCCCTGTGTGAGGAAGAGGAAGGACTAGTTTATGGACCCGGAATAGCAGATTGAACGTAAGTTGTATAATATTGCATTTATATGTAGTCAAAACCTCAAACGCTTTTTTCTCTAAACGACATTTTTTTAATCGCGCGGTATGGTAACTTCAAATCTACTGAACCGATTGGCATGATTATTTGTTTCCGACGAAGTTAACTAAATTGTCTAGTAGTAGTACCACTTTTATTCCGATCCATCAACTGTAATTTTTTTCACTTGGCCGACGAAGTCGAATAATCGATGAAAAAACCCTATTCTTTTTCAAATGGCTGCAACTTTTTGTTTCCTATTGTCCAAATAACTTAAGCGAGGTACAACTCCTAAATAATCTTACATACTTCGCTAACGTCGATTCAACTTTGATTTCAGACGAGCCGGCTGACCTGTAACATACCGCGCGTGGAGGTCTACATCGAAATTTTGTTTCGTTCCGACGGCACTTCCGCCTTTGCTATTCGACATTTCTGGTCGAAAAACATCCAGTTTGTAGAGGAAATATCAATAAACATTTTGTCCAAATTTGACATTGATATCTATAACACATCCAGAGAAAAAAAATCTCAAAGAATAAGCTTTTTTCGGGCCAAAGATAGTAAACCCCCCTTTAGGGGGGGTTGGACGTCAAACGGGCTGACTTGGAGCAGGAGAGGCACCACAGGACATTTGAATTTCCACTGTCTATACTTTTACAAATAAATTCATAAAACTTTGCCAGCATGATCAGAAAGGATTTAGAATTCATACTCATAGCAGTGGAAGTTCAAAAAGTAACAACATAATTTTTTTTTAGCATGTGAAATTTCATCATTTTTTCACTTACTATTGGATGCAGTTGTTGCTATAGGTACACTTTTCTTCATAAGTAAGAGAGATTCTTCGATGAATTTTGCACAGCATACAAACCATACTTACAGGTGTATCAAACTCTAGAATTTTCCAAATCTATTAAAAACTTTGGTAAAAATTGAGATAATTAACTATAAAATTTGAGTTTTTTTTCTAAAAATAAAATTTAAAATGTAACAGCTCATTCAGTTTTTCATAAATTAAATAAATTCTAGAATTTCATACACCCTTAAGTATGGTTGTACAAAATTCATCGAAGAATCTCTCTTACTTATGAAGAAAAGCAACAAATGCAGCCAATAGTAAGTGAAAAAAAAATGATGAAATTTCACATGTCAAAAAATTTATTTTGTTACTTTTTGAACTTCCACTGCTATGACTATGAATCCTGAACCCTTTCTGGTCATGATGGCAAAGTTTTATGAATTTACTTGTAAAAGTATAGACAGTGTAAATTCAAATGTCCTGTGGTGCCTCTCCTGCTCCAAGTCGGTCTGTATGACGTCCTACCCCCCTTACGTTCAGCTAAATGGAGACGAAACATCTACGTAACTCTTATGCATGATAATGCGTCATGTGACCTGGGGAACAATGTTCACGGTTGGTCTGAAGAACATTCTGGACAGTCCGAGCGAATGATTTGACCACCCAGATCGCCCGACACAAATCCTACCAAAGATTTGTTGGACATACCTGAGAGCACAGTTCGTGAACAAAATCCTGCACTGGAAACACTTCCGCGGCTCTGGGCGGCTATAGAGGCAACATTACTCAGTACCTGTGCAGCGGATATCGACCGACTGCTGAGCCCATGCCACGTCGAGTGTCTGCACTACAACGTTAAAGTGTCATTGATAAGATTGTTCTAAATTAATTATTCAGCAAACCTGCATCTGACTGCGTCTGTGAACTTGTTTCTTGCACTCCTCCATTTTGACAGAAATGCAACATGTATTGGACTGGGGACTGATGGCCATAGATGTTAAGTCCCATAGTGCTCAGAGCCATTTTTTTGTATTGGGCTCAGCAATAAAATTTAAGAGAATAATGCCGTTTGTGCAATGGCATTAAGGTGGTACTGGAAAATTAACTTGGATCTTTCATTGGTGGCTAACTTCATTCTACTACTCATTTTCATATTCAATTTAAGCAAAGGATTTGGATTATGATTCAGGCTGTTAGAAACACTATGTTGGTCTCAATATATACATTGTTAAAATTTTAATTCATACACAAAACCTACCGTAAACACTTACTGTGTCAAACCTTGGACATACAAATCCTAACTCTGAATGTTATCTAACAAAAACAATTTGAAATCATTATACAGGGTGTTACAAAAAGGTACGGCCAAACTTTCAGGAAACATTCCTCACACACAAAGAAAGAAAATATGTTATGTGGACATGTGTCCGAAAACGCTTACTTTCCTTTTAGAGCCCATTTCATAACTTCTCTTCAAATCACATTAATCATGGAATGGAAACACACAGCAACAGAACGTACCAGCGTGACTTCAAACACTTTGTTTCAGGAAATGTTCAAAATGCCCTCCGTTAGCGAGAATACATGTATCCACCCTCCGTCGCACGGAATCCCTGATGCGCTGATGCAGCCCTGGAGAATGGCGTATTGTATCACAGCCGTCCACAATACGAGCACGAAGAGTCTCTACATTTGGTACCGGCGTTGCGTAGACAAGAGCTTTCAAATGCCCCCATAAATGAAGTCAAGAGGGTTGAGGTCAGGAGAGCGTGGAGGCCATGGAATTGGTCCGCCTCTACCAATCCATCGGTCACCGAATCTGTTGTTGAGAAGCGTACGAACACTTCGACTGAAATGTGCAGGAGCTCCATCGTGCATGAACCACATGTTGTGTCGTACTTGTAAAGGCACATGTTCTAGCAGCACAGGTAGAGTATCCCGTATGAAATCATGATAACGTGCTCCATTGAGCGTAAGTGGAAGAACATGGGGCCCAACCAAGACATCACCAACAATGCCTGCCCAAACGTTCACAGATGTCAACACAAGCACCGAAGTCAACATTACCTTCCTTCAATTGGGCCAACTGGCGGTGAATCGAGGAAGTACAGTACATACTGACGAAACTAAAATGAGCTCTGACATGGAAATTAAGCGTTTCCGGACACATGCCCACGTAACATCTTTTCTTTATTTGTGTGTGAGGGATGTTTCCTGAAAGTTTGGCCGTACCTTTTTGTAACACCCTGTACACCACACGTCTGCTTCCTCCGGGCACCTACCTGCGACTCCTCTGTTTTTTTCTGCACGCGCCCGGCTCTCTTAACCACCAAAGAACCTCCTACTCGAAGATATTATACTCGTTCAACCTTGCGGTTGGCAACTACCGACTATTTTCTGGAGCTACCCTGATCAGACTTTAGCTCATACCTTCCAAACGAGCAAAACATGGTCCGACGAGACAGTAGGAGGTATCCCATAACTTTTGTAACCACACTGTACGTACCGAAGGAGCAGTGTCGGTGGTCTTGAGAGCGGGCGTACAGCTGCTAGCGGTCGGCGACCTACCTGTGGGATGCTGAGCAGCATGCTGAGGACCCAGACGAAGGCGATGAGGCGGCTGAGCCGCTTGGCGGTGCCGAGCGCGCGCATGGGGTAGCGCACGGCGACGAAGCGGTCGATGCCGATGAGCACTAGGATGAAGGTGGACAGGTAGAGGCTGAACACCTGCGCGAACTTGAAGAGCTTGCAGGCGGCGTTGCCGGCCAGCCACTGCACGGCGTAGCTCCAGGCGGCCTCGCCCGCGATGCAGAAGACCGTCACCAGCAGGTCGGCGGCCGACAGGTGCAGGATGAGCGCGTACACCGCCGAGGGCTGGCGCGCCGGCCGCCGCCGGATGCTAGCGATGGTGGCCGCGTTGCCTAGCAACGAAAGCACCGCCAGCGCCAGCAGCACGGCCGCGCGCACCGTCGACGACCGCGTCAGCGTGGGCGCCGGCTCGCACGTCCAGTTGCCGCTCGCCGCCGCCGCCGCAGCCACGGCCGTCGCCTCCGTCTCGTTGGCCAGGTCGCAGCCACCGTCGCACAACGCCATCGTCACACGCTCGACTCCTTTCCGAAATCCCCTAACAACGCACTGGTTTCGCTTATAATCTGTATTTCGTAAAAGTTCCCTCGGTCCACTGTACTTTCGTCCAACGGCCACTGAAGATTCCTGATACCCTTCTGTTCCTTACTAAACACATCCAGTTGTACTGCCGAGCCAAAGTCGTTTCTTTTTTCCTCTCTCTAATCGTTGCGAAAGCGTTTGTTTACATCAGATTCCTCTCAGCTCCTAGCCAAGGTTACGGCATCGGTCGCTGCTGCCTTGTTTCTCTTAGGAAACTGAACGTACAAACGCTGCAGTTTTGTAGGTGACCACGGCGTCTAGTGTTGCTCTCTGTTGTGTATATTTCCCATCGTGATAAACTGCAGACAAATAATAAATGTCAGAAGTAAAATCCTTCGCACAGTTACTTTATTTGGTACCTGCAACAGTCGACGATGATATCACACACCAGACTAAGAAGTCACAATGTCTTTTATGAAAAGAAAGGTTACTGAAGGGTGAGAAGTAATACGTTATCAAGAAGACTCCTGGAACAGTACACAGAATCCCTCAGACATATCCTCCGACTTGTACTGAGTTATAACACGCATTCTTTGGCAATCCTCGATACAAGTGCTATCAGTGTCCGTCTGTGACTATGAACGTAAGGCGCCCTATCGTCGTACTTGTGCGGTAACAAAAATAATACCTTTCTACGGCCGTTTTTATCTACAAAAGTAATCACTTTACAGTCGTGGATTAATGTAGTCGCTAGATATTATTGACTGTGCCGTCATGCACGTAACTAATGTACGGATCTATTTGGGTTTTCTCCTGTTTCTGCAGCTACTAAACTACATCAGATAGACGAAATAGAAATAGGGCAATGTCACTCACTGCAAAGCAAGGGATATTATTTTAAAACGTCCTGAACTGTCCTGAACGAACACGTTTTGGCATGTACATAACTATTTATAGTTTCAGGAGTGGTGTAGCCTACACATTCAGTCAACCACACTCTACTGGGAACTGAAAAATTTGTTTCGCTGGAAGAGCAGTGCGTTTTCCTGCAGACGCCACTCGCCAGCAGTCACTCCCGGTACCACTGCGGTTGTCCTCAGGTTCCGTCGCAGACACAGGTCGTTGCTCCGACTCATCCACGAGAAGACGCGCAAGTACCGATATGTAAGCCCGCACACGGCGCCAACAGGTTTACTTTAGCCGGTTCACCCAGGCGCGAGGACTGGTCGCAGACGGAGAATGCTAACGCTGTGAAAAATACCAGCATTTATACGAAAGAAAGGTTTTCGGAAGAGAAATGAGCTCTGGAAATTGTCGTGACACATTAATGCCGCGCTGTAACACTGTGAGACCTATCGCAGCCAGATGATCCGAGAATATCGAGTAATATTGTGATAACGTCATACGGGTGTTTCTCGTTCTTCATGATTGTTCTCTAGGTTGTTCCTCGTGGACGGTAAGGAGAAAGCCCTCGGGCGTCGTCGCCGCCGACAGTTAGGCCGGAGAGTGCCGCGTGCGTCGGAGCTGCGCCGGCCGTTCGCGTCGCGGTGGCCGGTGGTCGCGTCTGCCGGCAGTCGCGCAGCCACTGCCCGCCAAAGCCGCCACCGCCCGCTGGCGCCGCTCCCCCTCTTCCCCCACCCACCGCCGTCCCCACCAAAGGCGCCGCCACGCAGGCGCTGCTGATTCGCGACGTCGAGGTCCGTCGCACCTGCTGCCTCCCGGTGCCCTCTTGATTGCTGGCCTGTTCAGAGGCGACACGCCCACGCTGGCCGCCAAGTGTCAGTCACTTCCCCTCCATCCCACTACGACACCACAGAGTTGAAATTCGGCGATTACCCTTTCTTTAACAGTGTTGCTTGCTGGAAACATCATACTGCAGCAGGTGAACTTAATATGGCACCAAATTCGTCCAATCCTTTCCAATTTCTATTTCGATCCACGTGGCAGGACTACATTTACATCTACATTTATACTCCACAATCCACCCAGTAGTGTGTGGCGGAGGGCACTTTACGTGCCACTGTCATTACTCCCCTTTCCTGTTCGGTTCGCGGGAATAACGACTGCCGGAAAGCCTCCATGCGCACTCGAATTTCTCTAATTTTACATTCGTGATCTCCTCGGAAAGGTATAAGTAGGAGGAAGCAATATATTCGATACCTCATCCAGAAACGCACCCTCTCGAAACCTGGACGGCAAGCTACACCGCGATGCAGAGCACCTCTCTTGCAGAGTCTGCCACTTGAGTTTGCTAAACATCTCCGTAACGCTATCACGCTTACCAAATAACCCTGTGACAAAACGCCCCACTCTTCTATGGATCTTCTCTATCTCCTCTGTCAACCCTACCTGGTACGGATCCCACGCTAATGAGCAATATTCAAGTATAGGTCGAACGAGTGTTTTGTAAGCCACCTCCTTTGTTGAAACTTCCTTGCAGATTGTGTGCTGGACCGAGACTCGAACTCGGGACCTTTGCCTTTCGCGGGAAAGTGCTCTACCAACTGAGCTACCCAAGCGCGACTCACGCCCCGTCCTTACAGCTTTACTTCTGCCAGTACCTCGTCTCCTACCTTCAAAACTTTACAGAAGCTCTCCTGCGAACCTTGCAGAACTAGCACTCCTTAGAGAAAGGATATTGCGGAGACATGGCTTAACCACAGCCTGCGGGATGTTTCCAGAATGAGATTTTCACTCTGCAGCTGAGTGTGCGCTGATGTGAAACTTCCTGGACGATTAAAACTGTGTGCCGAACCGAGACTCGAACTCGAGACCTTTGCCTTTCGCGGGAAAGTGCTCTACCAACTGAGCTACCCAAGCACGACTCACGCACCGTCCTCACAGCTTTACTTCTGCCAGTAACACGTCTCCTACCTTCCCAACTTTACAGAAGCTCTCATTCTGGAAACATCCCCCAGGCTGTGGTTAAGCCATGTCTCCGCAATATCCTTTCTTTCAGGAGTGCTAGTTCTGCAAGTTTCGCAGGATAGCTTCTGTAATATTTGGAAGGTAGGAGACGAGGTACTGGCAGAAGTAAAGCTGTGAGGACGGGGCGTGAGTCGTGCTTGGGTAGCTCAGTTGGTAGAGCACTTTCCCGCGAAAGGCAAAGGTCCCGAGTTCAAGTCTCGGCCGGCCGTAATGGCCGAGTGGTTCTAAGCGCTTCAGTCCGGAACCGCGCTGCTGCTACGGTCGCAGGTTCGAATCCTGCCTCAGGCATGGATGTGTGTGATGTCCTTAGGTTAGTTAGGTTTAAGTAGTTCTAAGTTCTAGGGGACTGATGTCCTCAGATGTTAAGTCCCATAGTGCTCAGAGCCATTTTTTTTCGAGTCTCGGTCCGGCACACAGTTTTAATCTGCCAGGAAGTTTCATATCAGCGCACACTCCGCTGCAGAGTGAAATTCTCATTTTGGGCACCTCCTTTGTTGATGGACTACATTTTCTAAGGACTCTCCCAATGAATCTCAACCTGGCACTCATCTTACCAACAATTAATTTTATATGATCATTCCACATCAAATCGTTCCGCACACATACTCCCAGAAATTTTACAGAAGTAACTGCTACCAGCGTTTGTTCCGCTATCATATAATCATACAATACAGGATCTTTCTTTCTATGTATTCGCAATACATTACATTTGTCTATGTTAAGGGTCAATTGCCACTCCCTGCACCAAGTGCCTATCCGCTGCAGATCTTCATGCATTTTGCTGCAATTTTCTAATGCTGCAACTTCTCTGTATACTACAGCATCATCCGCGAAAAGCCGCATGGAACTTCCGACACTATCTACTAGGTCATTTATCTATATATTGTGAAAAGCAATGGTCCCATAACCCTCCCCTGTGGCACGCCAGAGGTTACTTTAACGTCTGTAGACGCCTTTCCGTTGAGAACAACATGCCGTGTTCTGTTTGCTAAAAACTCTTCAATCCATCCATACAGCGGGTCTGATATTCCGTAGGATCTTACTTCGTTTATCAGGCGACAGACTATGAACACTATGTACGAGGGTCACTCCAAAAGAAATGCACACTATTTTTTTTCAATACATCTTTTAATCTGCATGTTTGAAAGTTTCACAGTGTGTAGATACATGCTTTAGGAACAATATTTTCATTTCTCCACGTAATTTCCATCCCTCTCAACTGCCTTACGCCATCTTGGAACCAGCGCCTGTATACCCGCACAGTAAAATTCTGGCCAACCTGTTGGAGCCACTGTTTGGCAGCGTGCACAGGGGAGTCGTCGTCTTCAAACTTTGTTCCACGAAGAGCGTCTTTCAGTTTCCCAAAGAGATGACAGTCACATGGAGCCAGGTCAGGACTGTAAGGCGGGTGTTTCAGTGTTGTCCATCCGAGTTTTGTGATCGCTTCCATGGTTTTTTGACTGACATGGGGCAGTGCATTGTCGTGCAACAGCAAAACATCCTGCTTTTGCCGATGTGGTCGAACACGACTCAGTCGTGCTTGAAGTTTCTTCAGTGTCGTCACATAGGCATCAGAGTTTATGGTGGTTCCACTTGGCATGATGTCCACAAGCAAGAGTCCGTCGGTATCGAAAAACACCGTAGCCACAACTTTTCCAGCAGAAGATGTGGTTTTGAATTTTTTTTTCTTGGGTGAATTTGCATGATGCCACTCCATTGATTGCTTCTTCGTCTATGGTGAAAAATGATGGAGCCATGTTTCATCACCTGTCACAATTCTTCCAAGAAATTCATCCCCACCATTCCCGGACTGTTCCAAAAGTTCGCTGCATACCATTTTTCTTCTTTGTGATCCAGTGTCAACATCCTGCGAACCCACCTGGCACAAACCTTTTTTAACGCCAACACTTGCGGTATTCTGCAAACACTACCTTCCCCTATCCCAACGTAGCGTGACAATTCGTTCACTGTGATGCGTCTCTCAGCAGTCACCAGTTCGTTAACTCTCTGCACATTGTCTGGAGTGTGTGCAGTACGAGGCCTGCCGCTGCGAGACAATCCTCAATATTGCCGTGCCCCCTTTCATCAAGTATTCTGCTTGCTCACCGACTCTCTGTACTGTGATCGACAGCAGCATCTCCATACACCTTTTCCAACCTCTTGTGGATGTTTCCCACGGTCTCGTCTTCACAGCACAGGATTTCTATGACAGCACGTTGCTTCTGACGAACGTCAAGTGTAGCAGCCATCTTGAAGACATGCTGTGACGGTGCCACTCACGGGAACAGGTTGAACTAAGTTTGAAAACAAGCGAGAAGGATGTATCTACACACTGCAAAACTTTTCACACTTTCAGAACGAAAACTGTATTTTTACAAAAATAATGTGCATTTCTTTTGGAGTGACCCTCGTACTTAGCCTATTTGGAAATGTATAGAGTTGAGAAAAGTCATGGCTACCTCTTAGCATCGTGTCGGACTTCCTTTTTCCCGTCGTGGTGCACCAACTCCACGTGGGATGGACTCAATCGTTGGAAGTCCGCTGCGGAAGTACTAGGCCATTCGTAACTGCGGACAGTTTGCCGGTGGAGAATTTCGTGCACGAGCTGACCTCTCGATTATTTCTCGCAAATGTTCGATGGGATTCATGTTGGGCGATGTTGTTGGCCAAATAAGTCGCTGGAATTGTCCGGAATATTCTTCAAACCAGTCGCGAGCGCTTTCGGCCCACTAACATCCATTTTCTCATCCATTAAAATTCTACATCTACATCTACATCCATACTCCGCAAGCCACCTGACGGTGTGTGGGTACTTTGAGTACCTCTATCGGTTCTCCCTTCTACTCCAGTCTCGTATTGTTCGTGGAAAGAAAGATTGACGGTATGCCTCTGTGCGGGCTCTAATCTCTCTGATTTTATCCTCGTGGCCTCTTCGAGAGATATACGTAGGAGGGACCAATATACTGCTTGACTTCTCGGTGAAGGTATGTTCTCGAAACTTCAACAAAAGCCCGTACCGAGCTACTGACCGTCTCTCTTGCAGAGTCCTCCACTGGAGTTTTTCTATCATCTCCGTAACGCTTTCGCGATTACTAAATGATCCTGTAACGAAGCGCGCTGCTCCCCGTTCGATCTTCTCTATCTCTTCTATCAACCCTATCTGGTGCGGATCCCACACTGCTGAGCAGTATTCAAGCAGTGGGCGAACAAGTGTACTGTAACCTACTTCCTTTGTTTTCGGATCGCATTTCCTTAGGATTCTTTCAATGAATCTCATTGTGACATCTACTTTACCGACGATTAATTGTATGTGATCATTCCATTTTAAATCACTCCTAATGCCTACTCCCAGAAAATTTGTGGAATTAACTGCTTCCAGTTGCTGACCTGCTATATTGTAGCTAAATGACAAAGGATCTTTCCTTCTATGTATTCGCAGCACATTACACTTGTCTGCATTGAGATTCAATTGCCATTCCCTGCATCATGCGTCAATTCGTTACAGATCCTCCTGCATTTCAGTACAATTTTTCATTGTTACAACCTCTCGATATACTACAGCTTCATCCGCAAAAAGCCTCAGTGAGCTTCCGAAGTTATCCACCAGGTCATTTATGTATATTGTGAATAGCAACGGTCCTACGACACTCCCCTGGGGCACACCGGAAATCACTCTTACTTCGGAAGACTTCTCTCCATTGAGAATAACATGCTGCGCTCTGTTATCTAGGAACTTTTCAATCCAATCACACAATTGGTCTGATAGTCCATATGCTCTTACTTTGTTCATTAAACGACTGTGGGGAACTGTATAGAACGCCTTGCGGAAGTCAGGAAACACGGCATCTACCTGCGAACCCGTGTCTATGGCCATCTGTGTCTCGTGGACGAATAGCGCGAGCTGGGTTTCACACGATCGTCTTTTCCGAAACCCATGCTGATTCCTACAGAGTAGATTTCTAGTCTCCAGAACAATAACAATAATAATAATGGCGTGTGACGAGGGCCTCTCGTCGGGTAGACCGCTCGCCTGGTGCAAGTCTTTCGATTTGACGCGTCGGTGGGGATGAAATGATGAAGATTAGGACAACACAATACCCAGTCCCTGACCGGAGAAAATGTCCGACCCAGCCGTTAATCGAACCCGGGCCCTTAGGATTGACAGTCTGTCGCGCTGACCACTTTTTTTTTTTTAAAGTCTCATTTTGTTGGTATTCGTTCTTTGTATGTGCTCGGGGCGGACGTCGTGAGACATCCGTTTAAGTTCGTTGTTGATCGATTAGCTCAGTTTTTTTATTACAGAGGGCTGCTAACCCTCCGACCGAACACGCTGAGCTACCGTGCCGGCTGGTACTCAGCTACCGGGGGCGGACAGTCTCCAGAAAAATCATTATACTCGAACGTAATATGTGTTCCAAAATTCTACACCTGATCGACGTTAGAGATGTAGGTCTATAGTTTTTCACATCTGTTCGACGTCCCTCTCTTGAAAACGGGGATGACCTGTGCTCTTTTCCATTGCTGAATGGTTGCAAATGGTTTCCAAGCAACTGAATATAAGTATTTCCACTCTGTGATCGGTTCAGTTGGACCAGAGAATCCAATCCATTCCACGTAAACACAGTGCACACTATTATGGAGCCACCAGCAGCTTGCACAGTGCCTTGTTGACAACTTGGGTCCATGGCTTCGTGGGGCCTACCAAACACTCCAACATAACCATTAGGTCTCACCAGTTGAAATCGGGACTCATCTGCGCAGGCCACTATTTTTCAGTCGTCTAGGGCTCAACCGATGTGGTCACGAGATCAGGAGACTGGCTGCAGGAGATGTCGTGCTGTTAGCAACGGCACTCGCGTCGGTCGTCTGCTGCTATAACCTATTAACGCTAAATTTCGCCTTACTATCGTGACGGATACGTTCTTCGTACGTCCCACGTTGATCTCTGAGGTTATTTCACGTACTTTTGCTTATCTGTTACCACCGACGACTCTACGCAACCGCCGCTGCTCTCGATCATTAAGTGAAGACCGCCGGCCAGTCCGTTGTCCGTGATGAGAAGTAATGCCCAAAATTGGCTGTTCTCAGTACACTCTTGACATTGTCGACTCCGAATACTGAATTCCATAACGACTTCCGAAATGGAATGTCTTATGCGTCTAGCTGCAACTACCATTCCGCGTTCAGTGTCTGTCAATTCCCGTTGTGTGGGCATCAGCACGTCGGAAATCTTTTCGCATGAATCGCCTGAGAACAAATGATAACTCAGCCAATACACTTCCCTTCTGTTCCTTGCGTACACGATACCACTGCCGTGAGTATACTCACATATCGCTATCACGTGACTTTTGTCACCTCGTTGTATCGCAGATGCAGACTACACTACCGGTCATTAAAATTGTTACACCACGAAGATGACGTGCTACAGACGCGAAATTTAAACGACAGGAAGAAGATGCTGTGATTTGCACATGTCAGCTTTTCAGAGCATTCATACAATGTTGGCGCTGATGAAGACACCTACAGCATGCTGATATGAGGAAAGTTTCCAACCTGTTTCTCATACACAGACAGCAGTTGACCGGCGTTGCCCGGTGAAACGTTGTTGTGATGCCTCTTGTAAGGAAGAGAAATGCGTACCATCACGTTTCCGACTGATAAAGGTCGGATTGTAGCCTATCGTAATTGCGGTTTATCGTATCGTGACATTGCTGCTCGCGTTGGTCGAGATCCAATGACTGTTAGCAGAATATGGAATCGGTGGGTTCAGGAGGGCAATACGGAACGCCGTGCTAGGTCCCAACGGCTTCGTATCACTAGCATTCGAGATGGCAGGCATCTTATCCGCATGGCTGTAACTGATTATGCAGCCACGTCTCGATCGCTGAGTCAACAGACGGGGACGTTTGCAAGACAACAACCGTCTGCACGAACAGTTTGACGACGTTTGCAGCAGCATGGACTATCAACTCGGAGACCATGGCTGCGATTACCCTTGACGCTGCATCACAGACAGGAGCGCCTGCGATGGTGTACTCAACGACGAACCTGGGTGCAGGAATGGCAAAACGTCATTTTTTCGGATAAATCCAGGTTCGGTTTACAGCATCATGATGGTCGCATCCGTGTTTGGCGACATCGCGGTGAACGTACATGGGAAGCGTGTCTTCGTCATCGCCATACTGGCGTATCACCCGGCGTGATGGTATAGGGTGCCATTGGTTACACGTCTCGGTCACCTCTCGTTCGCACTGACGGCACTTTGATCTGTGATTTCAGATGTGTTACGACCCGTGGCTCTACCCTTCATTCGATCCCTGCGAAACCCTACATTTCAGCATGATAATGCAAGACCACATGTTGCAGGTCCTGTACGGGCCTTTCTGGATACAGAAAATGTTCGACTGCTGCCCTGGTCAGCACATTCTCTAGATCTCTCACCAGTTGAAAACGTTTGGTCAACGGTGGCCTAGCAACTGGCTCGTCACAATACGCCAGTCACTACTCTTGATGAACTGTGGTATCGCGTTGAAACTGCATAGGCAGCTGTACCTGTACACGCCACACAAGCTCTTTTGGCTCAATGCAAGGCATATCCAGGCCGTTATTACCGCCAGAGGTGGTTGTTCTAGGTACTGATTTCTCTGGATCTATGCACCCAAACTGCGTGAAAATGTAATCACATGTCAGTTCTAGTATAATATATTTGTCCAATAAATACCCGTTTATCATCTTCATTTCTTCTTGGTGTAGCAATTTTAATGGCCAGTAGTTTATAAGGGGCAGTCAAATGAAAACCTTACACCGGCCACAACGGGGCTATGGAATGGTTCCCTTCAAAAGTAATCACCATACGGATTAATATACTCATCCTTTTCGGAGACGAGACGATCAATATTTGTATTTTGCAGAACGCAGTCGGTCGCTGCCTGATTTGCTACCACACTCACTCTTGCAGTTCCTCGTCCGAATGCATCCGACGTCTACGTATGTCTTTCTCCAGATCGCGAAAGACTTTCATCTCTTCGGCGACCTGAAGAAAGGCACGCCCAGACGTTGGTTTCAGTCGGATGAGGAAGTGCAAGAGTGCGTGTGGTTGTGGTCCCGCCAGCGGCAGACAGCGTTATACGAAACAGGATCTGATCGAGTCGTCTCCCACTGAGATAAATATCTTAACGCCTGAGGTGATTAAATGGAATCATTTCATGGTCCAATTGTAATGCATGTTCGGTTTTCGTTTGGCTGACCCGTATGTAATCAGATCCCCTAGTATGCACGTAAATTTGCTGCACACCAATCAAATAGGTAATAGGAGTGGGTTGCAAGAACGGCCTAAATACAAGAGAGTAGCAGCAAATGGCTTATGCTATCTGCCTTGTAGGAGAGCTAAACACAGTCGAGCGTAATTCGCCAGTCTTTCTCCACAAGCAGACGATGTAGGCAGTAACATGGCCTCTCTCCAACGCCTCCTCATTGGTCATTAAAAATGCTGGGCTATGTTGAGTGTTAGTCCCGACTCTGTACTCTCCGCGGAATTTGGTCTATCATTCTGGCACGCATTCGTACATAGCGACAGGCGTAGATGGCTAGAACGACTCGGTGTTAAATGTAAAATCTTATCGAGAAAGAAAAACAACGTTCATTAATACATTGTGGTCCACGTTAGGACCCACAAATGAGTTGTACTAAAACATTGCCAATTTTGGTTTGTGATATTTTTCTGTTTTGGTTTTTACGTCTGTCTCAATGCGAGGCAGATGGCGAATGTATCACATTATTTTACATTAGAAAGCGAAACAGAATTTGAAATTTATGATTTCACACGACGGGGCAGGGAGTAATGGATTGCATTAAACTTCTCTATTCAAACCAGCATTGCCATTTCGAGCAATCTTACAGGTGGAGTGGGAAGATGGTGTAGTTCACATGGGGAGGAATAATGATCGAATGATAATTAATTGAAACCCTCAGCTGCCGACAGGTGTTGTTGATATACCTCAATGGCGACAGCTGAAAATGTTTGCCCCGACCGGGACTTAAACCCAGGATCTCCTGCTTACATGGCAGACGCTCTATCCATCTGAGCCACCGAGGAGACAGATGAATAACGCGACTGCAGGGACTTATCCCATGCCCGCTTCCCGTGAGATCCACATTCCCAACTGTCCACAATTCTACATATGTAATGTACCTAATAGATATTTGCCCATTCAATCATTACTCGCGCACACTTTGGCGATTCCCGTAAGAGTTCGGGCAACCTGTGCGCATTCGCGCAGACGAAGGTCAATGGCTGGGTAGCCTTTAACTACATATATATATATATATATATATATATATATATATATATATATACAGGGTGTTTCAAAAATGACCGGTATATTTGAAACGGCAATAAAAACTAAACGAGCAGCGATAGAATTACACCGTTTGTTGCAATATGCTTGGGACAACAGTACATTTTCAGGCGGACAAACTTTCGAAATTACAGTAGTTACAATTTTCAACAACAGATGGCGCTGCAAGTGATGTGAAAGATATAGAAGACAACGCAGTCTGTGGGTGCGCCATTCTGTACGTCGTCTTTCTGCTGTAAGCGTGTGCTGTTCACAACGTGCAAGTGTGCTGTAGACAACATGGTTTATTCCTTAGAACAGAGGATTTTTCTGGTGTTGGAATTCCACCGCCTAGAACACAGTGTTGTTGCAACAAGACGAAGTTTTCAACGGAGGTTTAATGTAACCAAAGGACCGAAAAGCGATACAATAAAGGATCTGTTTGAAAAATTTCAACGGACTGGGAACGTATCGTCTCATGCGCCAGAGTTTACACCTCTATCCATACAAAATTCAAACGCGGCAACCCCTCAGCGCCGCTACCATTGCTGCACGAGAGACATTCGCTAACGATATAGTGCACAGGATTGATGACAGCGACATGCATGTGGGCAGCATTTGGTTTACTGACGAAGCTTATTTTTACCTGGACGGCTTCGTCAATAAACAGAACTGGCGCATATGGGGAACCGAAAAGCCCCATGTTGCAGTCCCATCGTCCCTGCATCCTCAAAAAGTACTGGTCTGGGCCGCCATTTCTTCCAAAGGAATCATTGGCCCATTTTTCAGATCCGAAACGATTACTGCATCACGCTATCTGGACATTCTTCGTGAATTTGTGGCGGTACAAACTGCCTTAGACGACACTGCGAACACCTCGTGGTTTATGTAAGATGGTGCCCGGCCACATCGCACGGCCGACGTCTTTAATTTCCTGAATGAATATTTCGATGATCGTGTGATTGCTTTGGGCTATCCGAAACATACAGGAGGCGGCGTGGATTGGCCTCCCTATTCGCCAGACATGAACCCCTGTGACTTCTTTCTGTGGGGACACTTGAAAGACCAGGTGTACCGCCAGAATCCAGAAACAATTGAACAGCTGAAGCAGTACATCTCATCTGCATGTGAAGCCATTCCGCCAGACACGTTGTCAAAGGTTTCGGGTAATTTCATTCAGAGACTACGCCATATTATTTCTACGCATGGTGGATATGTGGAAAATATCGTACTATAGAGTTTCCCAGACCGCAGCGCCATCTGTTGTTGAAAATTGAAACTACTGTAATTTCGAAAGTTTGTCTGCCTTAAAATGTACTGTTGTCCCAAGCATATTGCAACAAACGGTGTATTTCTATCGCTGCTCGTTTAGTTTTTATTGCCGTTTCAAATATACTGGTCATTTTTGAAACACCCTGTATATATATATATATATATATATATATATATATATATATATATATATATATGTAGTAACTGTTCTCGAAAGAACAGATACCATTGATGACCATGCAGCTTCTCTAGAGTAACTGATAATTAATTGAAACCCTCGGCTGCCGACAGGTGTTGTTGATATACCTCAATGGGGACAGCAAAATTTGTGTACCCCGACCGGGACTCGAACCCGGGATCTTCTGCTTACATGATCATTGAATATCTCTCCATGAAGTTCCACATTTATCATCTTTCAGGCACTCCTTTCTCAACTCAATCAGCAAGCATTAAAAATTAAAAAAAATACCGTTATGGTTCTCTAAGTGGTTGGCAGGGAGTGAACTACGAATGTTTATCAGCATTGGTAAATGATGGCAAAATGGATGAACTCGGCAACGAAATAAGCACCAAATAGTCACAGTATTCTCATACTCACATCAATTAAACAAGGAAAACTCAAACGTAAGGGGCATGACTAACGGATATTGGCTTCACAGGTGAAGGAAACAAAGCCCAGAAGCTAAGTGCACCATAGTGGTGGAGATTCTAATGGTCACCACTTATGCTCAGACTACTAACGTCTTCTCTGCCTTTAACGCGTTCATAATGCTAAAACACTTGTGTAGGAGAGTGTGGCATGCCAACATTATTAACGAGCCGACATCTCTAAGTCATTCTGCTAAAAAAAATTAATATTCATAAATGTTGTCGCATGCAAATTTAGATATCTATCCTCGTACTCATTGTGCTCGGCTTCGGAAGATTTGATCACTCTTTGAAGAGATTATTTGATCCACGGAAACACACTCATGCCTTTCAAGCAAAAAGCCAGCCGATCTTAGGAATAATTTATCATTTATGTGCTGCCAAACTGAATTAAATAGCTGGAAATTGAATTGAAGTAACTCAATGAACACCTACGTCGGATTATGAAGTAGCTGAATCGAACCCCCCTATATGCGACTTATATTAGCAATGTTCATAAGAGCATGTCTTACTCAGCTTGTGGTCGCAGCTTCCCTCTGTTCTTCAAAAGTTTTATAAAGCCACTTGACCTGCGCATCTATACAGGGTGGGGAGGCATTTGGCCAATCACAAAAACACGCTGGTGGTGCCACAATCTCACCAAATCTGGTGCACAATTAAACCACCGAAGCTTTTGTGCCTTACTCCCATTTTAGCTCACCTGGCGAAATTCGAACAGAAAACTGAGTGGAACTCTTACGGCTTCTCGCTTATGCTCTAATTTGGCCAACAACATAGCGTGATTTTTAAAAAGAGTCGGAAGCTCATTCCCTACTGCCAGCTCCGACTACCAGACAGTTGTGAAAAATAAGATTCTTTTGAAAAGACAGTCCATCTTGAATCTTCAGATGCAAAGAAATGCCCAATTACTCATGCATCAACGCTTTAAGAGCTCATTCTTGAAGAGAAATCCGGCAAAATGAATGGCACATGATGCTGATGTGAAATAAAGTGAAATCAAATTAATGTACAACGGTTTCCTAAGCAGTCTTCCTCTCAATTCTCATTTCATATGAAGCCAAAAGATTAAATTTCTGCAGCAATACGGGGAGAAAAATGGCAGTGGAACACTGTAAGTGGTTGACTATTCATAGCAAAACAATGATTCACAAAATCTTTACAAAAAACTTTTCAGCAAAAGATGACATTAACAAGGAACATTATTCTTACGCTCAGTTGGGTCATGCAAGATTTCCAGACAGGTGCCTGTTTAATAAAAAATGAGAGTACGTTATGTACGTATGTAAGTACGTGTGTTCCACATCCCCTACTGAACCACTGGATTTATTTCAACCAAACGTCGTACACATATCATTTACTGTCTGGAAAGAAGGGCCGTGTGGGTAGAAACCACCTATCTATTAAGAGACGGGAATGGTATTGAAAAAGCAATGTAGCCTCCGACGTGTGAGTACCCATAACTTAACTATCCAGTATTTGAGAAAAAGACCACATGGATACTTGAAAGAAATTTTACAGATAATTTCAATCTTTCATAAAAGTTTTTCTCCCTCACGAACCCCACGAAATGAAAGGAAAAAAGCTTGTCGCTTACTACATTTTCGCTTTTTTTCAATGAGCTACTGCCATTTGACTGTAACGGTCTTTATTTTATTGTTACATGATCCCGGTTTCGGATTTAGGCCATTTTCAAATGCCAAAACTGGAGTAGGCAACAAAAGTATAAATCACAAAGAAGAGACAGAGCAACAATGAAAAATAGCGTAGAAATACCTTGATTCTTTATCTTATTTATATGTCAAAAGACATCAGGCTCGTACGAAATACAATTCCTTGTAGTAAAACCACATCTCTCATATGTAAGAGTAAGAATATTTCTAAAATACCTAACTATATTGTAGACTTTCATTTCTGGACCCTATAACCCAGCTATTATATGGAACTGCTAACCGATAGACAGGTATACGTCCAACTATTGTCTCTGGACAACAGCTGACATATAGGTAAAACGATCTTCGAAAGATCGCTTGAGAGACATCAAAGCATGGACAATTCAATCTGTGGTATGTTAGGGAACAAGGTAGCTGAAGCGCTTATTTTGCGTGATAATTACATTATCTTTGCGTAGATTGGTACGTAACAGTGATTAAGGTATATGAGATGGAGGTTCACTATCAAAGCTCACATGTAAACATCGTGATGTGTCTTATCGTAACATATTTGTAACATACATGGAATTCCTACTCTTTAATACAGTTAATTATATAAAACATGGTGCACTATAAAAGCGAGAAGTAATATGGTTCGTTACAAACTGTAACAGAAGCATCCAAATGCTTCCAAAATTCCCTCACAACAACATAATCAACAAAGAAAACCACAATGCAATGATTACAAAATGGTGGGGTGTAAGAAGGAACGTGGATGCAGTTGTGGAACCAACAGAACATGAAGACATCATTCAGAATGGATAGAGGTGGCAGTGTTGTGGGTGGCGAGGAAGGTGGGGAATTGAGATGGAGGGGTAGACTAAAGAAGTGGGTCACCAAAGTGGTAGGTGGGGGGAAAAAACCAGAGATCATGAGATTATTGCACTCAGATCCTTACTATCTGTCAAATATAGATAAAACTCCTGTAGAATCTAAATTATAAAATTTATTGAAGTACTAATAAAATTTGTGTACCGCTACCTATAACACGCATTGTCAAACTGCTTGAGTATGTGCTTCATTAACGCCCACACCACAGTTTGCATGTGAGTTAAGAAAATGTTGAAATTCCATAAGAATTTAAATGTACAATATAAAGTATTTACTCAAGTGTAAAACAACAGTCGTTTGGTTATTCTCTAAACTGGTAACATATGAGACAAGATGAATGATGGAGTAATACTAGATTTTTGTATGGGTGTTGCGATATATCTATAAAACCATAGCTTATACGTAAATAATAATTTAAAGATGTGTGATGAGTAGAGGGTAGAGGAAAAGGAGGCTGGAATGGAATGGTAGCGATGATATATGGAAAAAGAGGTAACTGGTATGAGAAAGCAGATAATAGGGGAGTGTGGAGGAGTAATTGTAAATTTATAAAACATTTTACATATTGCATACACTTTAAGTGACCATTATAAATATGTGTGATAATGAAGTGGCCGCCAAGATTAAAGTTGTTGGTGATGTGACACATTTCTATAGAAACATACAGACCAATATTTTATAAAATTTATTAGCCTTAACGAGGCACGAGTATGCTGTTTTGTCCTGGGTACAGCATAATTTTGAATGGCTTTCATCTTCTCAGTAGCAGTTCAAATCCGCTGTGATCTTATCACGCGCCTGAGGAAGTTGAGCTCCTTGCACCTGAACATTGTCTTCCCAAGGTTCACTGTCACGCCGTGGTCTTGGAAGTGTGAAGTAAATGGCACAATGACTTGTTGTGGTATTGCCAAGATTGTACCAGGATCAGAACATCATCAACATATAATGCCACTTTCACCCATACTTCCTGCAGAATTACTATCTGTAAATCACTGATAAGCATGGTATATAAGGCATTTACCCCAAATGGTAATATCTTAAATTGATAGCAGCACCCATGACAGAGGAAGGCTATATATTAGCGGCAGTCTGGGTGCAGTTCCACTTGCCAATAACCTGTCGTAAATCTACCCAAGTAACTATAAGCACACCACGAAATGCTGCAACGATTCTTCTAGTGTTTCAGGGTGGTATAACACTGGCTCTGAGATTGTACTAATTTGATGTGTTTGAAGTACTAGATGTATTGGCCCATTCTTCTTGCGCAGAAACACAATAGGGAATTGCTGTGAAAACTAGAGGCTGTTTCAATAACTCCATGTACAGCTATACTCCATATCTCTTCCGCTGCCCCTCTTTATGCACTAAAGGAATTGATTATGGTCACACAAATATCTTTTGATGTGGCATGACTGTAAAACAGTATTCAAAGTTCTTCATTGTATCACGTGTTTCAGGATCTACGCTACCATGTGACATAAATATCCTTTGCAGCTGATGCTCTGCAATGGTGTCAGTGCGATTCAGATTTTCATTTTCCTTTCGAGCCAAATCTATCCCCTCATCATTTACACAGGGTGTCGAGTTTTCCATCTTTGACACAGGAATAAATATCACTGAGCAACGTTTTCCCAGAGCATCTTTATCTACGTAATCGTCGGAAACAAGCTTGACGTGCTCACCATTAACATCTTCCATTACATACTTCTCATCAAAGCTCGCAGTCATCCTCCACTGGTTTATAATGTCCTTCCCTGGTACTGTGTTGATAGTAAAGGAAACAACGATTAAGAAATTCACCCACACTGGGAGTGACTGGCGAATAAAATCAATTCTCACCTGCCTCCAGACTTCTACTGCCTTCTCTGCCAATGCAGCACTAACTTCAGTATTGTGTCGGGGATGCCATAAATTTTTTTGTGACCGGCCATTATTCTCAACACTGGGCAACCAGCAACCTTTGCTTATTCCTCTTTCCCCTAACAGCAAAGCTCTTATCCCTTCAAAATTGGATAAACCGTCACGTGTTTTGTCTCCCTGTTTACATCAGTACCCAATCCATACACTTCTAGTCAGTTCGTAGCATTTCCAGCTTCACTCATACTTGGGGCATTAGATCACTGGTTGATCATCCGCACTTCTGTAATCTCTGTTGGACTATTCTGAGCCCTGTCGTTATCACCAAAATAACTGCTATTATCATAATTATCTCGTGGAGACCATCGTCCTCTCCTGTGGCCACAGTTCCACCTCCCATAATTGAGAGTAGAATAATAATGGGACTGTCAACCTCTGCTCTACGATTTGAAAGGAATTATTTCTCACTCATCGATCTCATGTTCACGACTCACTATTACTGTTTCAACATTGCTCTTCCAAAGTATGCTGAGATGCTTGTACGCTATTCGTGTTTTGCCCAACTATGAGTATCTCCCTCTGTAATCAATGGAGCAGTTTTGTTAGGCAATTCCACACTAACGCTGTCGTGTCATACAGAGTTAATTACTGATTCTGTTTTATCATCTCCTTGAAAAACCAAATGAGGTTCCCATAACATAAGTTGACATACGATGCTATCATCCAAATACTTAACTTTGTTTGATCCTGGGACCACTTAGACCAGACCTCAGTGTTTGAAGTCCTGATATATTTCATAGTCGCGCATTAGCAACGTCATTCTTCCAGCTGCTTCTCCCCTCAAGTGTCCACAGAAGAAACTCATTTTTAATATCGGTCTGCCTCAAACTGCTCAGGCCACGTCCATGGATCTTAATCACTCAAACTATCATGAAAGAGCACTTACTTCTGAACTGAAACAAAAATCAATTGAAGTTTCCCTTTGCTCTGTTCTGTATCCGTGGTTGTTTCAAGCATATGGCACAATTTCTCCTCCAGATCACCTAATTCTCGTAATTTAGTTCGCATACGTGCAATTCCGCTTGCGCTAACATCACTCATGTTCACACTTGGTACAGTTTTTCCATTGGACGGAAACTGCTGAAGCTCGGTCAATGCTTCTCTGTTCCTGTCATTTATTGCAGCCTGATTGTGCCTGAAATGTAACAGAATTGCATCTCTGCTCTGTCACCAACTGTGCCTGGACAGGAGCGTTCGGGGTCCTTATTGTTCTAGACCGAAAGTTGTTCAGCTGTGGTAGTGAGCAACTCCAACCTTTCTGACCCCATTCATATTGCTTTGCTTTGTTCATGTAAGGTTTCATGAATCGCTTCCCATCCTTGTGTGTTATTAGTGGGTACTCTACTGCACTATGAGTTTAATTTCCATAATTAATGTTCAGTTTTTAGTACTCTCTGTCACTCTGTTTTACTGATCTGTAATTTTAGAACCATTTCTGTTTGCCTCAGAAATATTATTATTTACTTCTTTGTGCCGCTTATTTAGTATGTCAAGGTCTGATCTTGTTTCTGCGAGGTGCCTTGGAATTTCTTTGGTGGTCCCTTTCCTCTCCAAGATATATGTGACTAGTTTCGTCACTACATTTTTCTTCCTATCTTGGTGTCTTGCATCTCACTGCTCTTCGTCAGTTCGATACCCTGTGCCCTCACGCTCCTATTTTTTTTTAATTCGTCACTGTTGTAAAATTAAGTTCTCGAACAGTAAGAAATCAAATGCAGGTGCAACAGATGTGGCGCCAGCCAACTTAGTTTGTAGAGTTGCGGAGCAGGAAACGTACCATGATACCCGCTCACTCTCAGCAATAGGCACGTTCATTGTCTGTTGGCTAAGCGTTTCAGAGGGAACAAAGGGCTGCTTGGCTCTCAGAGATGGGGAATGTTGGGTTCAAATGGTTCAAATGGCTCTGAGCACTATGGGACTTAACTTCTGACGTCATCAGTCCCCTAGAACTTACAACTACTTAAACCTAACTAACCTAAGGACATCACACACATCCATGCCCGAGGCAGGATTCGAACCTGCGACCGTAGCGGTCACGCGTTTCCAAACTGAAGCGCTTAGAACCGCACGGCCACACCGGCCGGCTGTAATGTTGGGGTCCAGACTTTGTCACCCTGGAACTGTGGTCGACACGGGGTCGTCTTACAGAGGTACTTGGTTCTTAAAGTACTGTTCTTGCTCGCTTTGCTGGAATTTTTATTCGTTTCTTTCCGCTCGCAGCTGGTTTATAGTGCCTAAGCTTCCTGTCTCGGAACGCTACGGCCTACGCGCGTGAGAACTATAATGCTTTACGCATTCACCCTATCCTGCCGATCACTACACAGATCATAAAAACGGGACTCCTGGATGCTTGTTCAATAGACCTAGAAAGTCGATGATCCTTACAGGCATCACCACCTAAAAAGGCTCTATTCTGTTCTCGTTTAAGATTTTTTCTTTCCTTTTTAAACCACTGCCGTGCAGTGTCGTGTGAGATCATTAGTGAGAACAGCACGGAAAATTATTTGAGAAAGCGCAACGGAAGATGGATATCATGACTTCAAAGATGGGCAAACTGAAACACACAGCTGTTTCGAAACAAATCATGTAGGACAATGTAATGTTTCGAAACAGTATGTGTTTTGAAATCGTATAGGCCTACGCATTATATCATCTTGAGTGTCTACTGTACCAATATTTCGATATAAACACAAATGAAGTGGCAGAGCTCCAATCATATCGCAGAAAGTATTAAACTTTCATTTAAGTGTCTTGGCAGTTTCGTATTTCCCCAGCAAATGCGATGATTTCGTGTCATGTGACTTTCGTTCTTTCCAATTCGCTGAGGACAGATTTTATATGTTTGACATAACAGATTTTGTCAAACTCGTTTCCCTGTATTCTAGCTCCTAATTTTGATAGGTTTTATGAGTGATTATATGTGCTGATGAAAAGGCATATGATGTGAGATAATTTATTGAAATAGCATTACTGGAAGCGAGGCACTGGATTCACATTTATGAGTGTGCCACTCACACTTTTCTTACTCACAGTTAAATTTTCCATTGTTTGTCACACAGAGAAGGACTGCAACGTGACTCACGCACACAGGTCAAAAAATTACTATAAGAAACGAGCATATAATGCAATGGTCAAGTATGGCAATTTTTCATCATTCGCAAGTCAGCTGGATACAGCTCATAATATGAACACTTGATTTAACTGAAAAACATTTGAAACAATTCATACAAATTTAAAACAATCCATATAATGTAAAGCCTTTGTGAGACCTACATCATGGCAGATCTGGCTATACAGCAGTTACAATTCTTGCTAAAGAAGATATTCTCAAACACATAACTAAATAAACATACTCAACAAATTAAACTCACTGAATGGTGAGAAAAAACGTAAGTGTCTTCTGTGTGCAACAGATTTGAAAAACTGTTCTTGTAAGATAGTTACATGTAATGTTTAGTGGACTAAACAAAATACAGTCAAATATAAATTCAGTGCACTATGTCCAGAGAAGAACAAAATCAACTGAAGTTTTACTGTTTCATTTATGAGTAGATCTACTGTACCTATTCTAAGTTGTAGTTCAGAAATATCATTTTGTATACTTTTTCACTTAATAGTGGGATCGTTTCTGTGTTATTGTTTGCCCCTGTTTTGAAAATATGCGCTCACATGGAACAGAGGTGGCCTGGTACAAAGATGTTGTTTCATTATTTCAAACAGCGTAGGAAACAGCACATGATTTTCTTTCCACCACAACAATGGAACTTGTGATCTGTTTATCAGTGTCATCTTCATATTTTTATCAAACTCAACTATAATTGCAGCACGTGGATCTTGTACACTTTGGATCAACACTCCTCCAGCCCCGTCAAAATCTTGCCAAATTATGCCACTGCTTGAGTTGAATGTGCTCACCACAACTGGTGGTGGATTGTCTGTACAACACTGAGTGGGTTTCAGTCATATTGCACAACACCTGTTAAGGGGCTCCGGAAAGGCTCAAAATCATGAAAAGTTCAATTTTTACTTTTTTGCGTTTTCTGAATCTGCAGACTATTACCTTTTAATAGATATATAATTTATTCAATTCCGAAGACTACAACTATTTTTAAATTTTTTTTGAAATGCGTTCTACATGGGCGTGACCCACTGTGGCGCTGTTAAACTGCTGTCAAATGGTGTTATTATTAACGTCCGTGTTCATCAGGTACATTTTAGTGATGTGAGATAAAGTATGTGTTGTTGCTAACCTGTGATGGTTCAATATATATCGCTGGTGTGATTGTCGATTGTTTCATGTTTATTTACTCTGTCGTTATCTGGAAAATATTCGTAATTAATTCTGTTTCTTGAGTCTCTGTTTTGTTGAAGTATAATAATGAGTAAAAGTAAAGTTATTAGAAATCCTCTGAAGGCTTTTAAGAAAAGGAGAAATGTTGGAATGCCAAAGGTATGTGTTATTACTGTAAACAATAAAGACGATAACCAAGTGAGTGAACCTAACTTCTCAAGTACATCTGCCCATAGCAGTCAAAGTGGGAAAGAAAATACTTCACAGAAGAAGCTTGGTTCAATGAGTGAAAACTATGAATGTTTTATGGGCGAATCGGATGTGAATGAAATATTTGATATGTCGGTTCTCAAAGGAATTTTTTCAAACTGTGTAAGATGTATTCATTGTAGTGAAGTTGGTCTGGAACTCTCCATAATAAAGCACGTAGGACGTGCTAGTGAAATACAACTGAAATGTGATAAGTGTTCATACATGACCACCTTTTGGAACAGTGTTGCAGTAACTGCAGCTGAAGAAAATGGTAGCAAAATCTACGAACACAACATTAGATTTGTTTATTCCTTGCGTTCAGTGGGTAAGGGTGCTACTGCAGGTGCAATTATCTGTGGCATCATGAATCTTCCAAATCCCCCAACCAAGTTTACGACCTATAATAAATTAATAGGGTCTAAAGTAGAATACATCTGTATAGAATCTATGAAGAACGCTGTGGAAGGGGCAGTAATGGAAAATAATGGTAACAGAGATTTGACTGCAGCGTTCGGTGGTACCTGGCATAAACGGGGACACACATCTCTTCATTGTGTAGTATCTGCCACCAGTATGTATACAGGGAAAGTTTTAGATGTAGCAGTAATATCAAAGTATTGTAGATGTCCACAAAAATATAAAGGTACACATGAAAATAATTGCAAAGCTAACTATAGTGGTAGTAGTGGAGGAATGGAAGTGGCTGGTGTTGCCAGTATATTCCAGCGTTCTGAGGCGTGTGATAAAGTGCGATATGTTAATTACCTTGGTGACGGTGATTCTAAAAGTTTCAAACATGTTCAAGGACTGAAGCCCTATGGTGATGATGTTGTAGTGCAGAAATTTGAGTGTATTGGACACGTACAGAAGCGAATGGGAACAAGACTTCGGCGACTGAAAGCTTTGCACAAAAAACAAAAACTCAGTGATGGTAAAGGGTTGGATGGGAAGGGAAGGTTAACTGACAGTGTAATTGACAAAATACAGAATGGCTATTAGGCAAAATACACAAAGTGTCGACGAAATGGAGAAGGCTGTTTGGGCTCTTTTTTTTTTCGTACTTCTTCAACCGATGAAAATCCGCAACATAGCTTGTGTCCCAAAGAAGAAGACAGTTGGTGTAAATATAACAAAGGATTGCTAACTGGTGAAGTGTACACTCATAAGCATAGTCTGCCTCATGCAATAATGGAGGTGATAAAACCTATTTTCAGAGACTTAGCAGCACCTGAACTGTTGAAAAAGTGTATTCACGGAAAAACTCAAAACCCCAATGAAAGTGTAAATAGTGTTATAAGGTCGAGAATCCCCAAGACTGTATTTGTTGGAATAGAAACACTTCACTTTGGTGTGTATGATGGTGTTGCGACTTTCAATGATGGCAACATTGTAAGGTGCAAGGTATTTAGAAATATGGGAATGAAGATAGGTTCTAACATGGTGGGAGCGATGCTTGCTTTAGACAAGGAAAACCTTCAGGCTGCAGACAGGGCTGTAAAGAGTCTAGAAATACAAGCAAGAGTAAACAGGAGGAGGAACAAGAGGAAGCTGGAGGAGGAGTTTGCAGAGGATGAAGATAATCTATCCTATGGACCTGGAATGCACTAAAAAGTTAATCCAATCTTTGTCGCTCGATTCCCAAAACTTTTATTTTCTCATACTAATTACATATTTTCTAAGGATCTTCCAAACATATTTGTTTCAAACTTTCAGTAAATGTTACACTGTACCTTCTGCATAATTTAACGCAGCCTTTTTCCAAAAAACTGTATATTTTTGAATATATAAATAAAAAATTGCAAAAAAATGTTGTGAATTGTCATTACAATTGAAAAAAAAATCATCTTTAATAACTGAACTAAAATTTTGTAAAATCCCTGTGTTAAGTTGTAGCCCATATTCTAATAAATAATCTGTAAAAAGTTCAACTTCCTACCTCAAATACTTTGTGAGGAAAGATGTAATTTATAAGCGTTATTTTAACATTGCAAGTATAGGGCGTTCTGGAGCCCCTTAATGACGTCATTTTTTGTTTCTTTTAATCGATGCCCAGTTTTCGGAAATCCATGGTCCCTGAAGCGAGGATCCAATAATGTTGCTTTACAAACAGTTGCTTTATCTGCAGACTTTTGAACTAAGCAGGTACAGATACCATCCTCAAGTTTAGCAGTTAGTGTATTAATGGCTTCATTGCTGTAATCTGAGTTTTTCAGTTTCAGACAGTGACTTCGTAAACCTTAGCTTAACAAGACAACTTTTGACAAGGTTACATTTCTTTCGCTGCAAATTTCTGTTGTGACTTTTGCAAAAGGAGATATTATTTCACAAGATATTTCAACAACTTACCAGTCATCATTGGACAGTTTTCTTTGTGACTCCACACTTAGGATGGTGAGGGTGTTTGCGAAGGCTCTTTGATTTTCAAAAGCCAGTCAAACACTTCATACGTGGAATTCCATCTCGTAAGTCAATCTTGTTTCGGTGGTAAAATAGGGAAGCCCATTTGCTTCTGAATATTGTGTGATTTCTCAAGTGCTTGAGGACTTCTTTTGAAAAATTCCACTACTCACTTCACTTTTGCCAATGTGTCTGTAATTGGTTCAAGGCTTGCTTGCACAATTAAATTCCATGTATGTGCAAAACAAGGTACATCCACCATTTGCACATCATCACTGCCTTCACCATATTAGGTGCATTATCTGTAGTGTAAGCCACAATTTTTTTTGGTAATACCCTAAGTTGAAGTAACATTTTGTAAATCACTGGAAATGTTTTCGGCTGCATGCTTGTCAGTGAATTTAAAATAAGATAGCAAATATGACTTCAGACTGCAGTTTTCGTCAATGAAGTGAGCAGCTACTGCGAAATATTTCTCATTTTTCACTGATGTCGATCCGTCAGTCGTAATGCAGATGTAGGATACAGCTTGCACTGCAGATCTTACTCGCACTAGTGTGCTGCCGAACACTTGACACAATAAACTGTTGGAGAGTGTATTTCTGCTGGGAGGTATATAGTTTTCATTTAATAAATAAGTCATTTTTCTAAACTCTACACTCTCAACTACATTAAACGGAAGATGTTCTTTACCAACAAGTGTTAAAATCTGTTCGTCTATTTTGGCTCATTTGGATGAAGGCACTGGTGTTGATGCAAATCCAGTAATCTTTGTTTATCTATCATACCTAGCCAGAAATGAACCCGTGGAAGTGCTGGGTATTTCCTGCACAGATTGTTCATCTTGCCGCAGAGGCAGTGAAATGGCAGGTTCCTGAACGGTTGCAGTGGCAGCTGAACTGGCTTCGTCATTGCCCAGATCCATAAAAACTCGTTTCGAAAGGGTTTCACTTAAATTAACTGTTATAAGCTTATGTCGCAAATGTCTGTTTAAGCAAGAGGTTGAACTATTTTTAAGGGACAACACTGCCGAGCACAAGTTACACTTAATTTTCTCAGGATTCATCTTCATAGAATAATCCCACACTGGACTTAGTAACGTCATAGCTGAAGACATAAAGAACCACCACGAATGGAACTGGAGGCAAGAGCAAACTATAGAAACAACGGATGCACTATTGGGAGTCCCACGTTCCGTTAGCATGGGTAATATATCCATGCTGCTAATTTCCACGCACGTCAAAGGAATCATTGAGGAGAATAGGCACATTGACTCTATATTCACAATTCACGCCACGTAATTCGAATAAATAACAAAAATATAAGAGAGAAGACTTTTGTCCCTCAAGGTGTTTCGAACCATTACTATAAATCCACCATGCTTCCCGTTCAACATTACACCACCAGTGATCCGTCAAGCAGATTTCTTGCAATTATACCTCGTACATATCTAAAAACTGCCACTCTACGCCTTTTTTTATTTAAAATATTGTAGGTTTACTTGCGTTTTTTAATATGATTACTGTACATGAACAGAGAAGTGTATTTATAAAAGATGTGTAATTTAACTGAAGGTTTTTCACACTTTTTTTAGTCTGAATGCGAATAGTATGCGTTATTTTATTGTTTGGTTAGTGTTCGAAAGGCAGATATTACGCCATTTCGGAATAGGGCAGTCAATTAGAAACGAAGCTTTATTTTCGGAAATCTTAAGCTTCATGCTGTAGTACCTCAAAAAGATCCCGACACTCTTGAAAGCGTTTCATGAAGTGGTGTGTTGCATGTGTTTCAGTATCTCTGCCGAGCCCGAAACTCGTCCGATACAGAGCGGACTGAAACATCACTGTTTCGAAACAGTGAACCACCGCCGTTTCGAAACAAAGAAACAGTTCCACGTATCGATACACTGTATCGAAACATGGAAACAGTGGCCAAGTCTACTTCACGCGACAGGGCAGCGAATGGAATAAGTGAACTTCTCTATTTAAGTGATCATTGTCATTTGCAGTGAGCTTACAGTGGGCGGGGGAAGATGGCGGAATGTATGTGGGGGAAGGAAGAACACTGGATTTCTTTGTATGAGATTTAACAGTTACTATCTCCCACGCTCTCTTTCCTCAACTCAATAAGCAAACACCATAAACAAAATAAAATTATCTTTATGGTTCCTTAAGAGGCGAGGAGTGAAATTTCAGTGTATATCGCAAAATGGGTGAATTTGGGAAAGAAATATCCGCATATTCACTTCAACTAAACAAGCAATACTACAAGAGAAAGGAGCACAACTAATGGATGTTGGCATTAGAGGAGAAGAAAACAAAGCTCAGTAACTAAGTTCATCCTATTGGTGGAGACTCTAATGATCAACACCTATCGACAAATCACTAATGTCTTCTCTGGCTTGTCTGCATTTATAATGGTCAAAGACTAGTGGAGAAAACTACAGCATGGTAATATTACTATCGAGCCAACTCCTCCAAGTCATTCCAAGAAAAAGAGAAAATATTGATAAAAGAAGTCACTCACAAATTTATATATCGATCGTGGTATTC
Source organism: Schistocerca serialis cubense (assembly GCF_023864345.2). Lineage (NCBI taxonomy): Eukaryota > Metazoa > Arthropoda > Insecta > Orthoptera > Acrididae > Schistocerca > Schistocerca serialis. The sequence goes on from NC_064644.1 coordinate 524,845,047, forward strand.
TTTTCGCTTGGCTTCGAAGGATCTGATCATCCATTAGAGTGATAACTCCATCCTAGGGAATTCACCAATCCTTTGCAAGTGGAAAGCCACACAATCTCAGAAATACTTTACGTTGCACACGCTGCCAGAAAAGTAGTAACTCTCTTTGAGCCCGAATTAAAGAAGAGCAATGAACACTAACTTTATACCGTGAAGAAGCTGGACCGATCCTACAAAAATTCAACTTAAACTAAGAGCACTGATTAAGAACTTGTCTTATTCAGCATGTGGTTATAGCCTGTCCTGCAAAAATTGTAGAAAGTCAACTACGACGTCGCTTGACAGGCACGTCGTTACAAAGTTTTTACGCCAATCAGAAATACGTCCTTCTAACAGCAGACTCTCACTCAATACAATGGGTGCCAGGAAACCGGCATAAACCTTTGTTCCTTATTCTCATCGAAGGCTCCCGGATCATATTCGAGCTGATAACTCTGTAAACTATCTACAGCTTCCTCTGCTTACTCTAAATTGGCCAACCACAGCGCATTCATTTTAAGAAGAGTTGGAAGCACACTGCCTATGATGAGCCCAGGTCAAAAGCCAGGTGTGAAAAATAAGATTTACTTGATAATTACACGGCCTCTACAAAGAAGAACTATGGCAAACCGCCCTGAATATCTGCATAAATGTGCGAATAGCTATTCGGCCAGTTAGTTCTTGAGGGGAATATGGTAAGAACGCAGAAGAGGTTCCTCATATGAAATAAAATGAAATGAGATTAATCTATAATTTTTCCATACAGACTCTGTCCCCACATCTCATTTTATGTAAAGCAAACATCAACATATTTACCTCCTACATTATTTGAACGTAATTAATATATTCCTGAGACATACAACATGAAAGACGACTGATACAGTACTCTTTCAGTAAAACCCTTCCCCCTTTCAAAAAAGGACAAGAGTGGACTGAAGTATAGGAGACAGGATGAAGGAGATTTGTGCAATGCCCCTTGACAATTGGATGATTGGAAAGGAGTGATGAATCATGAACCCCAGACAGTGAAAGAAACTGAACCAAGCATGCATGTAATAGCTTTTTACCCATGCCACATTTATTGCACATTTTCTCCCCCTCCCCTGTCTATCCCACCCACTCTGTCTGCAGATGCAAATATGTAGTCCCTGCAACACATGTGGATACCACCAGCATAACGCACCTGTAGTGTATGGCAGCTTACATGTCAGGGGTCTTTTTTTTTTTTTTTTTTTTTTTGCCCATATCTCAGCTCCCAAAGGATATATACACAGGGTGAGTCACATAACATTACCGCTGGATATACACTCCTGGAAATGGAAAAAAGAACACATTGACACCGGTGTGTCAGACCCACCATACTTGCTCCGGACACTGCGAGAGGGCTGTACAAGCAACGATCACACGCACGGCACAGCGGACACACCAGGAACCGCGGTGTTGGCCGTCGAATGGCGCTAGCTGCGCAGCATTTGTATACCGCCGCCGTCAGTGTCAGCCAGTTTGCCGTGGCATACGGAGCTCCATCGCAGTCTTTAACACTGGTAGCATGCCGCGACAGCGTGGACGTGAACCGTATGTGCAGTTGACGGACTTTGAGCGAGGGCGTATAGTGGGCATGCGGGAGGCCGGGTGGACGTACCGCCGAATTGCTCAACACGTGGGGCGTGAAGTCTCCACAGTACATCGATGTTGTCGCCAGTGGTCGGCGGAAGGTGCACGTGCCCGTCGACCTGGGACTGGACCACAGCGACGCACGGATGCACGCCAAGACCGTAGGATCCTACGCAGTGCCGTAGGGGACCGCACCGCCACTTCCCAGCAAATTAGGGACACTGTTGCTCCTGGGGTATCGGCGAGGACCATTCGCAACCGTCTCCATGAAGCTGGGCTACGGTCCCGCACACCATTAGGCCGTCTTCCGCTCACGCCCCAACATCGTGCAGCCCGCCTCCAGTGGTGTCGCGACAGGCGTGAATGGAGGGACGAATGGAGACGTGTCGTCTTCAGCAATGAGAGTCGCTTCTGCCTTGGTGCCAATGATGGTCGTATGCGTGTTTGGTGCCGTGCAGGTAAGCGCCACAATCAGGACTGCATACGACCGAGGCACACAGGGCCAACACCCGGCATCATGGTGTGGGGAGCGATCTCCTACACTGGCCGTACACCACTGGTGATCGTCGAGGGGACACTGAATAGTGCACGGTACATCCAAACCGTCATCGAACCCATTGTTCTACCATTCCTAGACCGGCAAGGGGACTTGCTGTTCCAACAGGACAATGCACGTCCGCATGTATCCCGTGCCACCCAACGTGCTCTAGAAGGTGTAAGTCAACTACCCTGGCCAGCAAGATCTCCGGATCTGTCCCCCATTGAGCATGTTTGGGATTGGATAAAGCGTCGTCTCACGCGGTCTGCACGTCCAGCACGAACGCTGGTCCAACTGAGGCGCCAGGTGGAAATGGCATGGCAAGCCGTTCCACAGGACTACATCCAGCATCTCTGCGATCGTCTCCATGGGAGAATAGCAGCCTGCATTGCTGCGAAAGGTGGATATACACTGTACTAGTGCCGACATTGTGCATGCTCTGTTGCCTGTGTCTATGTGCCTGTGGTTCTGTCAGTGTGATCATGTGATGTATCTGACCCCAGGAATGTGTCAATAAAGTTTCCCCTTCCTGGGACAATGAATTCACGGTGTTCTTATTTCAATTTCCAGGAGTGTATTTCTTAAACCACATCAAATACTGACGAATCGATTCCACAGACCGAACGTGAGGAGAGGGGCTAGTGTAATTGGTTAATACAAACCATACAAAAATGCGCGGAAGTATGTTTTTTAACACAAACCTACGTTTTTTTAAATGGAACTACGTTAGTTTTGTTAGCACATCTGAACATATAAACAAATACGTAATCAGTGCCGTTTGTTGCATTGTAAACTGTTAATTACATCCGGAGATATTGTAACCTAAAGATGACGCTTGAGTACCACTCCTCCGCTGTTCGATCGTATGTATCGGAGAGCACCGAATTACGTAGGGATCCAAAGGGAACGGTGATGGACCTTAGGTACAGAAGAGACTGGAACAGCACATAACGTCCACATGCTAACACCTTTTTATTGGTCTTTTTCACTAACGCACATGTACATTACCATGAGGGGTGAGGTACACGTACACATGTGGTTTCCCGTTTTCAATTACGGAGTGTGTCCCGACATGTCAGGCCAATAGATGTTCAATGTGGTGGCCATCATTTGCTGCACACAATTGCAATCTCTGGCGTAATGAATGTCGTACACGCCGCAGTACATCTGGTGTAATGTCGCCGCAGGCTGCCACAATACGTTGTTTCATAACCTCTGAGGTTGTAGGCACATCACTGTATACATTCTCCTTTAAAGTGCCCCACAGAAAGAAGTCCAGAGGTGTAAGATCAGGAGAACGGGCTGGCCAATTTATGCGCCCTCCACGTCCTATGAAACGCCCGTCTAACATCCTGTCAAGGGTCAGCCTAGTGTTAATTGCGAAATGTGCAGGTGCACCATCATGCTGATACCACATACGTCGACGCGTTTCCAGTGGGACATTTTCGAGCAACGTTGGCAGATCATTCTGTAGAAACACGATGTATAATGCATCTGTTTGGGCCCCTCCAATGAAGTGAGGACCAATGAGGTGGTCGCCAATGATTCCGCACCATACATTTACGGTCCACGGTCGCTGTCGCTCTACATGTCTGAGCCAGCGAGGATTGTCCCCGGACCAGTAATGCATGTTCCGTAGATCCACTGCCCCGTGGTTTGTGAAACTCGCTTCACCGATAAACAGGTAGAGCTGCAACGCATTCTCTGTTAATGCCCATTGACAGAATTGCACTCGATGATTAAAGTCATCACCATTTAATTGCTGATGTAGCGACACATGAAACGGGTGAAAGCGGTGACGATGCAGTATGCGCATGACACTACTTCGACTCAGTCCACCGGCTCTCGCAATGTCCCGTGAAATCATGTGTGGGTTCATGGCAACAGCAGCTAACACACCAACTGCACCCGCTTCTCCTGTGACGGGCCTGTTACGGACCCGTTTGCGTGCTACGACCATACCTGTTGCATACAGTTGGCGGTAGATGTTTTGCAATGTGCGGCACGTTGAATGCTCTCTGTCCGGGTACTGTTCTGCATACACCCTGCAGGCTTCAGCTGCATTTCGTCGACACTCGCCATAGATGAGTATCATCCCCGCCTTTTCAGAGTTCTAATACACCATGGTCACAGTTCCTACAACACTACACTATGACAGACGTCTGGTAACACGCTGTACTACAGTTGGTCTGCGTGCGGAGACGACTGCAGAATAACAATAGCAGCAAGCGCTACATGCGGACACTGCGACAGCTAGACCAAACCACAACAGTGCACTACAGCCACACTCGTAAACACGGTCGTCATCGTAAACATGTCCCTGCAGATGCTGTTCGCCGACCGTGGCCCGTGTTTGTTACAACACGCAACTGAACGTCGGAGGTTTCATGCGTCAACTTTAGGTTACAATATCTCCGGATGTAATCAACATTTTACAATGCAACAAACGGCACTGATTAGGTATTTGTTTATATGTTCAGATGTGCTAACAAAACTAACGTAGTTCCATTCAAAAAAACCTAGGTTTGTGTTAAAAAACATACTTCCGTGCATTTTTGTATGGTTTGTATTAAACAATTACACTAGCCCCTCTCCTCACATTCGGTCTGTGGAATCGGTTCGTCAGTATTTGATGTGGTTTACGAAATATATCCAGCGGTAACGTTAGGTGACTCACTCTGTATATAGGGTGGTCCATTGATCGTGACCGAACCAAATATATAAGGAAATAAGCGTCAAACGAAAAAACTACAAAGAACGAAACTTGTCTAGCTTGAAGGGGGAAACCAGATGACTCTATGGTTGTCCCGCTAGATGGCGCTGCCATAGGTCAAACGGATACCAACTGCGTTTTTTTAAACAACCACCCCCATTTTTTATTACATATTCGTGTAGTACATAAAGAAATATGAATGTTTTAGTTGGACCACTTTTTTCGCTTTGTGGTAGATGACGCTGTAATAGTCACAAACATATGGCTCAAAATTTTAGACGAACAGTTGGAAACAGGTAGGTTTTTTAAATGAAAATACAGAACGTAGGTACGTTTGAACATTTTATTTCGGTTGTTCCAATGTGATACATGTACCTTTGTGAACTTATCATTTCTGAGAACTCATGCTGTTACAGCGTGATTACGTGTAAATACCACATTAATGCAATAAATGCTCAAAATGATGTCCGTCAACCTCACTGCATTTGGCAATACGTGTAACGACATTCCTCTCAACAGCGAGTAGTTCGCCTTCCGTAAGGTTAGCACCTGCATTGACAATGCGCTGACGCATGTTGTCAGGCGTTGTCGGTGGATCACGATAGCAAATATCCTTCAACTTTCCCCACAGAAAGAAATCCGGGGACGTCAGATCCGGTGAACGTGCGAGCCATGGTATGGTGCTTCGACGACCAGTCCACCTGCCATGAAATATGCTATTCAATACCGCTACAACCGCACGCGAGCTATGTGCCGGACATCCATCATGTTAGAAGTACATCGCCATTCTGTCATGCAGTGAAACATCTTGTAGTAACATCAGTAGAACATTACGTAGGAAATCAGCATACATTGCACCATTTAGATTGCCATCGATAAAATGGGGGCCAATTATCCTTCCTCCCATAATGCCGCACCATACATTAACCCACCAAGGTGGCTGATGTTCCACTTGTCGCAGCCATCGTGGATTTTCCGTTGCCCAATAGTGCATATTATGCCGGTTTACGTTACCGCTGTTGGTGAATGACGCTTCGTCGCTAAATAGAACGCGTGCAAAAAATCTGTAATCGACCCGTAATCGCTCTTGTGCACAGTGGCAGAACTGTACACGACGTTCAAAGTCGTCGGCCATGCAATTCTGGTGCATAGAAATATGGTACGGGTGCAATAGATGTTGATGTACCATTCTCAACAACGACGTTTTTGAGATTCCTGATTCTCGCGCAATCTGTCTGCTACTGATGTGCGAATTAGCCGCGACAGCAGCTAAAACACCTACTTGGGCGTCATCATTTGTTGCAGGTCGTGGTTGACGTTTCACATGTGGCTGAACACTTCCTATTTCCTTAAATAACGTAACTATCCGGCGAACGGTCCGGACACTTGGATGACGTCGTCCAGGATACCGAGCAGGATACATAGCACACGCCCGTTGGGCATTTTGATCACAATAGCCATACATGAACACGATATCGACCTTTTCCGCAATTGGTAAAATGTCCATTTTAACAAGGGTAATGTATTACGAAGCGAATACCGTCCGCGCTGGCGGAATGTTACGTAATACCACGTACTTATACGTTTGTGACTATTACAGCGCCACCTATCACAAAGCGAAAAAAGTGGTCCAACTAAAACATTCATATTTCTGTACGTACTACACGAATATGTAATAAAAATGGGGGTTACTATTTTAAAAAACGCAGTTGATATCCGTCTGACCTATGGCAGCTCCATCTAGCCGGCCAACCATAGTGCCATCTGGTTTCCCCCTTGAAGCTAGACGAGTTTCGTTCCTCATAGTTTTTACGTTTCATGCTTATTTCGAGAGATATTTGGCCATATATATATATATATATATATATATATATATATATATAACGACAAATATATATACATATATATATATATATATATATCTGTGTGTGTCTGTGCAATGCTTCAAAAAATATGGCTGACTGTGAAGAAATTAAGAGTGGAAGCTTAAGAGCCCATAGTGCTGCTAGGAATGAAGTTATGTTATATGTGGGAAGGTGGTGACAGAAAAAAATTATCAGAAGTGACAGTTATTAGTTGAGATTAGACTGATTACTGACAATTCGAAATTCCTTTCACTCGGTGGGCTGAGAAGAGGGTAATGCACAAATGATAAAAACTGATAAACATTTGTGTCAAATTCTAGGCTGGTAAGTGGCAGCCTCGAGGACAAAGTGACCTGTAGGGATTGTTGTGGAACTGGGAAAGGGACTGATATGTAAAGTAAAATGTTGAATATTTCGAGTGATTTTGATTGAAATTTGCTGCGCAGATAGGCATAGAAAAGTGAAAAACCTTCGAAAGTGACCAGATATTAATATCATATTCATAGCCTTTGGGATTGTTGTTTCATAGGTGACAGTTACGATAATGGGTATCCTATAATGGGGGCTAGAGGTGCACAAGTAATAACATGCAAAAATAAAGGAATCTGACTGGAATCTGGATCGAATCTAAAGTTTATGAGATGACTGGGCACACCGATGTTATCTATGAGGACGTTTTCCCCGTACTGGTGGCGATGTGGTGAGAAGGGATGGCATACAAAATAATTGAAAACAACCGGAATTAAAGCCAAATCTGTAGTTTTAGAGGCCGCTAGACTAATTTGTGACAGATATGGTGAAATGTATGCCAAAGTTCAGTCGAAATGAAAGACTAGGACCCTATAGAAAATCTTAAAACGCGTTAGAAATGAATATTGTTCTGTCGAACCTTCATGAAGAAATTAAACTTCCAAGGATTTATTTTACGATAGCTGCGCGTTCAAAATAAAATTATTCACATGTGGAAACGACCCTTTAAGCAAAAACTATGATTTCTGAAGAAGTAGACACTAGCGCCTATGCTATCGTCATGTTTTCAGTCACAGCGTGTAGTATCTTGCCAGTATCGGAGATGTACTTTTTAAATTTCTCTATGAATATGTTCATTTGTCGTTATAACACAGAGATGGTTTCAAGTCATCTGTTTTGGGCGTGTAACTATAAAACGTGGTGCACAGAGAAGTTATTTAGGTTTTCATTTATTGTCCAGTGTAGAATCACTGTTTGTAACGTAAATTTGTGATCTGTTGACAGTTAACGAGGAATCCGGTACTCAACATGTCGCAATGAACAGAATATTTAAACAGTAGTCAAATACTACATAGGAGTAGCAGATGTGAATGCTGCAGTTCCAAACACTGCGGCACCATCGTTGTTGTTCAAAGCTTACTATCAAGAGCACCTATCTTTGCAGTTCACGATGTACAGATTTGTTTAACATCATAACATAGCGGCCGATACGTATTAAGTTTTAATGAAGATTCTACATAATAACATGGTGTGACAATATAGATCAAAGTGAACTCTGACGTACAGTTATTTCCAACGTAATATAAAATTGTGATACATAACAAACTTCACAACATAAATAATCAGCACTTATTTTTATTGAAACAGTAGCTTTTGCAACTGCTATGATACCGCTTTGTAAATAAATTGAACCTGCGAAGCAGACTACACATTTCGTTGCCTACAGATTAATGCAACTGGTGTCACATACATGTACATATGTGAATAAAATCATTTAATTACGAGTACACATAAGTTCTATGAAGCTCGGATTTTATGTATCAATCACTTTTTGACATCTCTTGTTAAGGAATCATAGTTCTCCAAGCTACAGGAAAGATTGTTTTGAAAGTGAGATTTGCAGACACGTATTTCGTTGATTCAAAGAAAATATAATTTCGGGTAATGAAATTGGAAACAAAAACGCAATGCATGCAAGCGGAACGGGGTATGTCGTTGAGTAACCATTCTCACTTACCGGTACTCACAATTCTTATTCCTAATTCCGTTACCGAGAACCAGAGTGTGTTGGCAATTTGTTCGTATCCTTTAATCAAAAACATATAAATTGCTTTCGTTAACGTCTACAGCACATTCCCTTTTGTGTCTCTAACTGTAAGAATAATGATCACAAATCAAAAGAAACGACGGTATTCGTTACGTGATTTCTGCTGAAAGTAGTCAAGTGCTTATTACGGCTCAAAATTAAAAAAGGCTAACCAAACCAGGTGAAAAATATAGTTATACCTATTAGTTTCGGCTCCTACTCTATTACGGTTATCAGAGTGTAAAGTGTAATCCATCATTCCACTGGCAGCACGTCCTCATATTTTCTGCGTCGGATGGATGAAAATCGTTCAGTTTCGTAGGTACGAACAATTTACTGATGTCAATAAAAGTTTTATTAGATGTTTTCCTGAACTTTGCTATTTATCAAAATATTTCTATCATCTGGAGAAAAAGGCCTATTTTATCTGGAAATTAACCAGATAGTACATTGATTATTCAAAAAAGCTTAACGACTGAGTGGAGTTTCCTGACACAGTCGTAATTACATCTCAGTCCAATGTTCACTGACAGCTAAATTAATGAGTGTTTTGCATTTCCGTCCTTTTCTTTCAATGTTAAATACGACGTGAAACAATTTGCAACCCTCTCTAATTTAACTGAAAGAATATTTTAATTCTCGCAGTCAGTACTTATGACAAGCCGCAGAAACCAACAGCTATGTGTTACTAAGATGGCAGTTATAAGAGTCGAGGGACATGAAAGGGAAGCAGTGGTTAGGAAGGGAGTGAGACAGGGTTGTAGCCTGTCCACGATGTTATTCAGTCTGTACATTGAGCAAGCAGTAAAGGAAACAGAAGAAAAAATCGGAGTAGGTATTAAAGTCCATCGAGAAGAAATAAAAACTTTGAGGTTCGCTGATGACATTGTAATTTTGTCAGAGACAGCAAAGGACTTGGAAGAGCTGTTGAACGGAATGGACAGTGTCTTCAAAGGAGGATATAAGATGAACATCAACAAAAGCAAAACGAGGATAATGGAATGTATTCGAATTAAGTCGGGTGATGCTGAGGAAATTAGATTAGGAAATGAGGCACTTAAAGTAGTAAACGAGTTTTGCTATTTGGGGAGCAAAATAACTGATGATGGTCGAAGTAGAGAGGATATAAAATGTAGACTGGCAATGGCAAGGAAAGCGTTTCTGAAGAAGAGAAATTTGTTTACATCGAGTATTGATTTAAGTGCGTGGAAGTCATTTCTGAAAGTATTTGTATGGAGTGTAGCGATGTATGGAAGTGAAACATGGACGATAAATAGTTTGGACAAGAAGAGAATAGAAGCTTTCGAAATGTGGTGCTACAGAAGGGTGCTGAAGATTAGATGGGTAGATCACATAACTAATGAGGAGGTATTGAATAGAAATGGGGAGAAGAGGAGTTTGTGGCACAACTTGACAAGAAGAAGGGACCGGTTGGTAGGACATGTTCTGAGGCATCAAGGGATCACAAATTTAGCATTGGAGGGCAGCGTGGAGGGTAAAAGTCGTAGAGGGAGACCAAGAGATGAATACACTAAGCAGATTCAGAAGAATGTAGGTTGCAGTAAGTACTGGGAGATGAAGAAGCTTGCACAGGATAGAGTAGCATGGAGAGCTGCATCAAACCAGTCTCAGGACTGAAGACAACAACAACAAGAAGTACATACATATGAAAATGACCTTCCCAACATTCGAGTAAAGCTAAAATTAAAATTGTGATTTGGTTAATATTATATATTATTTGTGGCTGCATGTGTAAACATAATAATTCCAACTCATTTTACAGAATACTAACACAAACGAAATACAGTGGATGCCTCGCAGTATTTTTATCCCTTTTTCCAACAAAAATTTACATCGATTTAATTAGACTAACTGAAAAAGTTGCAAAAATGTATTAGTGGTAAATGACAGATTGCAAGAAATTACTTAAGTTATCATTAGCTACACAATTTCATTAATTACCTTAGTATATCATTTATGGTAGGATAAGGAATACAATGAATTTGAAGATTCCATGGCAGATTGTAATTCTCGCGGTGAAGTGAGCCCCTTTCCTGTGTTACTGGTAATGGCTAGTCTCCAGTGTTACAGTAAATTACTTGCTGATCTGTCAGCCCTCATCAATGTCATCATGCTTCGTCTTTCGCTGTTGAAAGTTTGTGACACGTCACAAGACAATCTTAAGAGTGGGTCCCAATTGATCTCAGTCTCCTCTACGTCGGAACAGGTGACTCAGTGTTTGTATTACCTTCTCCGGTAGCTTCTTCTCCACCAGCCGCAAATATAAATTCCTAGTTAGAGACGTTTGTTACGCTAGACACATTCTCTGCATCACTCTTCCTCCATATTTCCTCCAGCTCTGCTAATCTTCTTGTAACTGCTTTGATGAAGCCCACCATGAGTTCTTCATCTTTGAGAACCTCTTCGTCTCAGAGAAGCACTTGTACCTAAAGTCCTCAAATACCTGTTGGATATATTCCGGTCTCTGTCTTCCCCTACGGTTTTACCTTCTACAGTTCCCTCTAGTATCATGGAGATTATTCCCTGATGACTTCACTCACGCCCTTTCATGCTGACCCTTCTTCTCATCAGTGTTTTCCGCGTGTTCCTCTTCTCTCCGATTCTACGGGGAACCTCCTCATTTCTTACCTCACCAGGCCAACTAATTTTCAACATCATCCAACAACGCCATATCCCAACTGCTTCGATTTTCTTCTTTTCAAGTTTTACAGCAGCCCATGATTCACTATGATACCAAATATAGACACTCAGAAACTTCTTCCTCAAATTAAGGGCGATGTTTAACGCTAGTAGCTCTCTTTTGGCGAGAAATCCCCTGTTTGCCTTCACTGGTCTGCTTTTTATTTCCTACGTATTTCGTTTGTCGGTCGTATTTTGCTTCAAAAGTAGAAAAATATCTTCGGATCCTTTGCTTGATGTTGAGTTTACCGTTAATCTCTTTACTGAGTGAAATACTATATCCTTGTGTTATACATATTTATCCGAGCATTTCGTTCTTGGTCTTCCATTTTTATTGTTACCTCTTAGTTAATGTGTATATTGTAAATTACTAGTTTCTCACCATAACTGGTACCAATTTCTTTGTTAATTTCGAACATGTTACATTGTCGATCGATTTTACGTGGTTGATTTTTCGTAGGTCTTGCTTGTGTTATCAAGCACAACGTCAGAACTGTCCCTCAAATTCCTTTAATTTTTATAAAACTAAACCGATCATCATGTAACAGGTATTCAGTTTTTTTCCAGTCTTCAGTGTATTATTCTCATCAGTAGGTTATATACGTGAGATATTACGCTCCTTATGTAATAGTATTCGGGTTTTTCTACTCTTACTGTTTACGGAATTGTGAAGATAATGTTTTTCCAAAAGTCTGTCGGCATTGCTCTAGCCTCATAAATTCGTCAAACCAATTTGAATAGTAGTCAGTTTGACACTTGTCCAAAATATTTTAGAAGTTCCGAAGGGCTGTAATCTACACCTTCCGCGTTATTTGAGCTCTGTTAAAATCTGTCTAATACTAGATCTCCAGCGTCTTCCATATCGACTGCCATTTCTTCTTCTGTCACATTATCAGGCAGTTCCTCCCCTCGTAGAAGCATACAGCGTACTCTTTCCATACATCCACTCTCTTCCATGCGTTTAACAGGGAAATTTTTCTTGCATTCTTAATGATGATGTCATTCGGCGACCACTCTTTTTTGTGTTGATTCACATTTTTCTGTAGCTATTTCGCCTTGATTTTCCTGCCTTTCCTATTTACTTCACTTGTAAGGACTAGTATTCCTGTATTCCTGCCTTTTCCTGAACTTTTTTGTATTTCCTTCTTTCATCGATGACTTGACATATTTCTTCTGTTGCACAAGGTTTCTTCGCAATTACCCTCCATGTCCAACGCCTCTGATTGCCTTTCTTAGATGTTCCTTCCTCTTCAACTAAACTGCCTACTGTGGTACTCATTATTGCACGCAGGTTGTGTTTTCGTTATTTCGCGCTGTTCCCAATAATAAGTTCCAAAGCCGGCCGGTGTGACCGAGCGGTTCTAGGCGCTTCTGTCTGCAAAATATTTTTATTCCCAGAGTAATCCCTGCATGTACAGTAGGCTTGTGTGCAGTCTGATTTACCACTGTAAGAAATATTATACAAATGACATAACTTTACTAATAAACATGCAGTGTTCTTCATTCATATTATCTCTCTCCCGTCATATATTTGTTCAGTGTGAATGGAATAAAGTTTCGAGCTTTTGCACAAAAACTGTCTATCAATAAATTTACACGTGTGTACTGAAACTATTTGTTGTTCTAAATTTGTTCAGCAATACGTTTGACTTCAACGATAGTAATGTGTCCGGAGCTTAACTAAGTTAGTCCAGTAAATTTTGTCGCTCATTGGAAGGAGTGCAGAAATGGTTTATAAATGTAGCTAGATAAATGCACAACTTCCAATTCTTAGTGGTTACAAATTATACCAAAATAATCTAGTGAAAAACTTGATGCAAGAATTTCACACATTTTTATCATAGTATATAAAACCTATGCTTCTCTAAAAAAATAATCTGAAATTAAGTTACTTGGCTGGATAAAAGAAGTCAGGGTTAAAATATACGAAAGTTTCTCTGAAGAGGCCAACAGAAAGAACGTCTACAAACGGTTTCCTTGTTACAAAAGAATCAATTTTTTTTAAGCACTTCAAGTGTAAGAGTTTAAATTAAATTAGTGAATGTAATAACATATGAACAGGAGAGAGAAAGTAACTACAAAGCTGCTGTAAGTGCAAACGCTCAGTTAGCTGGGCATGAGAGAAATAGCAACAATTCGTAGATTAACATACACATATACACTACTGGCCATTAAAATTGCTACATCACGAAGATGACGTGCTACAGACGCGAAATCTAACCAACAGGAGAAAGATGCTGTGATATGCAAATGATTAGCTTTTCAGTGCATTCACACAAGGTTGGCGGCGGTGGCGACACCTACAACGTGCTGACATGAGGAAAGTTTCCAACCGATTTCTCATACACAAACAGCAGTTGACCGGCGTTGCCTGGTGGAACTTTGTTGTGATGCCTCGTGTAAGGAGGAGAAATGCGTACCATCACATTTCCGACTTTGATAAAGGTCGGATTGTGGCCTATCGCCATTGCGGTTTATCGTATCGCGACATTGCTGCTCGCGTTGGTCGAGATCCGATGACTGTTAGCAGAATATGGAATCGGTGGGTTCAGGAGGGTAATACGGAACGCCGTGCTGGATTCCAACGGCCTCGTATCACCAGCAGTCGAGATGACAGACATCTTATCCGCATGGCTGTAACGGATCGTGCAGCCACGTCTCGATCCCTGAGTCAACAGATGGGGACGTTTGCAAAACAACAACCATCTGCACGTACAGTTCAACGACTTTTGCAGCAGCATGGACTATCAGCTAAGAGACCATGGCTGCGGTTACCCTTGACGCTGCATCACAGACAAGAGCGCCTACGATGGTGAACTCAACGACGAACATGGGTACCCGAATGGCAAACGTCATTTTTACGGATGAATCCAGATTCTGTTAACAGCATCATGATGGTCCCATCCGTGTTTGGCGGTATCGCGGTGAACGCACATTGGAAGCGTGTGTCCGTGATCGCCATGCTGGCATATCACCCGGCGTGTCGGTATGGGGTGCCATTGGTTACACGTCTCGGTCACCTCTTGTTCGCACTGACGGCACTTTGAACAGTGGACGTTACATTTCAGATGTGGCACGACCCGTGGCTCTAACCTTCATTCGATCCCTGTTAAACCCTACATTTCAGCAGGATAATGCACGACCGCACGTTACAGGTCCCGTATGGGCCTTTCTGGATACAGAAAATGTTCGACTGTTGCCCAGGCCAGCACATTCTCCAGATCTCTCACCAATTGAAAACGTCTGGTTAATGGTGGCTAAGCAACTGGCTCGTCTCAATACGCCAGTCACTACTCTTGATGAAGTGTGGTATTGTGTTGAAGCTGCTTGGACAGCTGTACCTGTACACGCCATCCAAGCTCTGTTTGACTCAATGCCCAGGCGTATCAAGGCCGTTATTACGGCCAGAGGTGGTTGTTCTGGTTATGATTTCTCAGGATCTATGCACCCAAACTGCGTGAAAATGTAATCACATGTCAGTTCTAGTATAATATATTTGTCCAAAGAATACCCGTTTATCATCTGCATTTCTTCTTGGTGTAGCAATTTTAAGGCCAGTAGTGTAGAACGTAAATTACAAGAATTTACAACGTACCACAGTGGTGTAAGTGAAGACGAGATGAACAAATTGATGTGGGACGCTTGTGGTCATTGACGCAGGCATCAGCGTCAAATTGGTCTGCAAAAGCCACTTAAGTAAACAGCCCATTCGCACCATACGAATTCATTCATTTGTGTGATTAAAATCTTCCATGATATATAAAAAGAACACGATTTCTTGCACACAGAGAGCGTAAAATCGATGTTTTATGAATTTTATCTCAAAATATTATGAATTCTCGCAGCATAATGGTTCAAATGGCTCTAAGCACTATGGGACTTAACATCTGAGGTCATAAGTCCCCTAGAACTTAGAACTACTTAAACCTAACTAACCTAAGGACATCACACACATCGATGCCCGAGGCAGGATTCGAACCTGCGACCGTAGCAGTAGCGAGGTTCCGAGCTGAAGCGCCTAGAACCGCTCGGCCATAGCGGCCGGCTCTCGCAGCATAAAATTAACAGTTTAATCGTTTTGTTTGTCTAGCATACTTACTCCTGTGCTTGTAAGGGTTAAGTTTGGGGTCGAATTGTAAACGTAATTAGCGTTTGCGTATCGTTCGCGGGAAAGATTAAATTCTACATCTACATCTACATCTTCATACATATTCCGCAAGTCACCGTATGATGCTGTACAACTACCGGACGTTTTCTTTCCTGTTCCCCTCGCAAATAGAGCGAGAGAAAACGGGTGTCAATATGCCCCCGCATGAGCTTATCTCTCTCATTATCATAGTCCGTACGCAAAATGTACGTTGGTTGCAGTAGAATCGTTCTGCAATCAGCCTCAATTGCTGGTTCTTTAAATTTTCTCAGTAGTGCTCCTCAGGCAGTAATCGCCATTCCTCCTGTAATTCCGATTTGAGTTCCCGAAGTATCTCCGTAATACCTGCGTCTTTTTCGAACCCACCGACAGCAAATCTAGCAAACCGTCACTCAGTTCCTTCAGTTTCTTCCTTCAATTTCACCTGGTGCGCACCCCAAACACTCAAACAGTACTGAACAATGGGTTGCACCAGTGTCCTACATGCGGTCTCCTATATCTCAGTTTCCCCTACACCGTTGTCGTACGTCGTAAACATTTTCCGTTTGCACTTTGTATAATACCTGTCAGAGTGAACGTCGTGAATTTTTAGTGAGGGAAGTACATCAAACGATAAGGGAAAACGGTGACTATGGCAGCGATGCAGGTTCGGTCATAATAGGGAGTGTATGGGTCGTGGAAACATTGTTTCACATAGTGAAGCTTCTTTTTGATGGAGCATCGAAAGAACAACTCGTTACGTAGTCCTATGTCGGTTGTAAATAACGTAAAATTTTGTTCGCAGCCTACATGGGAGTTAAAATATAATTATATTACTTAATGAAGTTTAATATTTGGTAATTAGGTTCTCACAAGAAATTAACTGTCTTTCTTCTAGTGTTCTGAATGACGATCTTTCATGTCATGTCTCTCTGATTCTCTTCCGCGAATAAAACAAAATGGTCACAATCGTGCTGCTCTTGTTTTTGCGTGCCCACCTTAATTTAGTTTACCTAAATAGCTGTGTTTTTGAACTAATGTCGTTAAAACCTATGATACGGCAACAATTTGTCGGATAGCGTAAGTTCATTGAATTATTCGTATACTTCCAGAAGTTACACATTAAGCAAAGGATGAACCCAAGGCCAGTCAAGATTCGAGGAACAATTGCAAATACACTGCCCGAGAAAAAAGTGAAACGCTCAGAAGGAGATGAGAAAACATGAAATAAGACTTCACGGACTAACAGGGTATGTGACGCTATTACGCTGACTAAACTGGCCTACAACTGTTGTCACTGCTCCTCTACATCTTGGATATTTGCACTGGGAAGGAGTTGACGCCCAAAAAGGTAGTACACATGCGCACCATGCGAATTCCGATACGTGCAACTGCTTCAAAAGTCTGATTACTTTACAAATCACGCATCTTATTTTTTGTGACGTCACAATGCTGAACTATATATCATTCAATCACATAATTTTGCAGGTGTATTCAGTGGTATGCGTAGGTACTGTCTGAAAAATATGCTGAGAATGGAGTTGGTGGTAAAGAAGTAATAAATTATAGTCTTATGATTGATATTCAACTTTTACTGCATGAACAGAGAAGATGTAATAAGCCAAAAAAACTTTACATTTCATTATTTTGCGGTTGGTGTTACGAGAAGAAGTTTCTAGAAAATGTGATGTTAAGCATAAAGTTTGCCGTAAGTTGCTAAGTGCGGGCATTCTCGAATACAGGATGAGTACAGTCTGGGTAACATGAGCGCAATGAGTTACACTGCCCCTACACACATCAAGAATGGGTAACTTTAATACTTGAAGAATTGCGTTAAGCTCTTAACGTAAGCATTTTAATAAGCAGGTTATGACAAAATTTTATATTATTACGCTTTGTGAATAATTATATGAAATACTGAAAATTAAATTTTTCGAATGTTTTCTTCAGGCAATTGTCGGCAGCGGAAAATGTTTAAGAAACTCATGACGCTTGGCTGCGTAAGAACCATTTATTAGTTTACTACTGGTTTTGGTCAACGACCATCACCTGGCACGAAAAATTAACTACTGCAAGTCAGATGTCAATCATGATAAACCAAAGAAATACATTAATTTTCAATTTCATAAATGATAATACAGCAGAACAATAATTTCCATACGTCATCAATCTTCGTCATGCACACACCCTGTTGTGTGTCAGCCGGCCGTTGTGGCGGAGCGGTTCTAGGCGCTTCAGTTCGGAACCGCGCTGCTGCTACAGTCGCAGGTTCGAATCCTGCTTCGGGAATGGATGTGTGTGATGTCCTTAGGTTAGTTAGGTTAAGTAGTTCTAAGTATAGGGAACTGATGACCTCAGATGTTAAGTCCAATAGTGTTCAGAGCCATTTGAACCATTTTTCTTGTGTGTCATTGACCGAAACGGGTAGTAAATTAATAAATTGTTCTAATGCAGCCATGCGTCATGAGTTTCCTGAAATCAAATTTTTGCTGCCCTTAGAACCCATCAGACAGGCAACCTGCAACTGAGAATGGGTGACAATTTTAGCAGTTTAGTAATCAGATGCTAATATTATTCCTTTTCTGAAAATGGTTCAAATGGCTCTGAGCACTATGGGACTTAAAATCTGAGGTCATCAGTCCCCTAGAACCTAGAACTACTTAAATCTAACTAACCTAAGGACATCACACACATCCATGCCCGAGGCAGGATTTGAACCTGCGACCGTAGCAGTCGCGCGGTTCCGGACTGAAGCACCTAGAACCGCTCGGCCACAACGGCCGGCCTGCTTTTCTGACCAGGACATTTTAAATGAGATTCAGTAACTACGTTAGGATCATTACATCACACTACATCTTTTTTGTTGAAATACCTTTGTAGGCGAAGGTTCAAAAACGCTTTTCGACAGGGACTTCTGATTTTCGTAAACCTTTGCACTTAGCTTCTTTTCTCTTATGCCCAACATTTCGAGACGAAGTTACTTTCCGCTAGCTGTTGCGTGTATCGTTTTCTGTACAGAGACTCTGCCTGTATATGAAACGTAACAGGTTTCCGTGGCAGGCGGCACACTCCCTCACCATCTCCGACTTTATCCTACTCTAGAGGGGAAGCAGAGAATGCACTTAACGGATAAGCGACTCTTAGCATGAAACATTACCCATTACTCTCTCAACGTGTCTCCTATCCCATTACGATTGCAGGTCTTGACGTCAGTGGGACGTCTAGGCCTCCGACAGCTGCATGCCAATGCGGCACTGTCTGACAACAAGGCCCTCTGTGACGCACGTGCGGCGCCCCGATGCGCATGCAAGCAGTGCAACGCTCTCAACGCTGAAGGGGAGACGTCATGGCGGCATTAGTTTAAAATAACTATCGCTTGCAAATTGGGCAACCTATCAGCAAACACAACGCGTGGCCTTTTAGTCCTCACAGTTTTGCTTGATGAGAGGGACTCGGCGAAGGAAACACCAAAAGTTCGTATGCGAAAGCCAAGAGTGAGAGTCACAATTGCGAAAGTTGTTGGTAGCGGCTTCATGAGAGCCTTTAAGAGGGGTAGGACGTCAAACGAGTCGACTTGCAGCAGAGGAGGCACCACAGGACATTTTAATTTTCACTGTGTATACTTTTACAAATAAATTCATAAAACTTTGTCAGCATGACAAGGAGGGATTCAGGATTGGCACTCATAGCAGTGGAAGTTAAAAAACAAAACAAAATATTTTTTTTACATGTGAAATTTCATCATTTTTTCACTCACTATTGGCTGCATTTGTTGCTATAGGTACACTTTTCTTCATAAGTGAGAGAGAGTCTTCGATGAGTTTTGCACAGCATACAAACCACACTTACAGGTGTATGAAACTCTAGAATTTTCCAAATTTATTAAAAACTGTGGTAAAAATTGAGATAATTAATTGTAAAATTTGAGTTCTTTCTAAGCATGAAGCTGAAAATCTAATAGGTTATTCATTTTTTCATAAATTAAATAAATTCTAGAGTTTCATACACCTGTAAGTTTGGTTTGTATGCTGTGCAAAATTCATCGAAGAATCTGTCTTATTTATGAAGAGAAGTGTACTGCAACAAATGCAGCCAACAGTAAGTGAAATAATGATGGAGTTTCACATGTAAAAAAAATTATTTGCCATGTTTTTGAACTTCCACTGCTATGAGTGAAATCCTGAATCCTTCCTGGTCATGCTGCCACAGTTTTATGGATTTATTTGTAAAAGTATAGACACAGGAAATTAAAATGTCCTTTAGTGCCTTTCCTGATCCAAATCGGCCCATTTGACGTCCTCTCTCTCTTTCGAAGCATTAATCCCGACTTGTGGGGTCAGCCGTGATGGTTAAACGGACGTGGCATGCTAGTTTTTAAGGGCTCCCTCAATCCATTAAATAACCGATGCGAGTTCAGTTAGAGTCCCGATCACAAAAATCAGTTTTACATGATTGACTTCTGAAGCTGCGTAACTATCAACAGATGGAATCTACGCTACTCTAGTCTAGTCAGCCCTGTAATGCATTAAAATTGGTACGCGTGCGACAGCATGCATTACCTAATGTCCTAATACGTTTCAAAACGCCGCGCATAAAAACGAGATTTTTCGGGGGTTCACACCTCGGGTTCTATTGGTGACAGAAAAGTGTGGTCAAGTATTTACGGACAGCGCGTGGTCCAGCAATCATTTGCAAACTCATAAGAAGGATCGTGTTCAGTAACTATCCTACAGCACAGGGTTAAAGTTTGAATTTATACACTTCCTCCGCCGGCCGCTGTGGCCGAGCGGTTCTAGGCGCTTCAGTCAGGAACCGCGCTGCTGCTACGGTCGCAGGTTCGAATCCTGCCTCGGGCATGGATGTGTGTGATGTCCTTAGGTTAGTCGGGTTTAAGTAGTTCTAAGTCTAGGGGACTGATAACATCAGATGTTAAGTCCCATAGTGCTTAGAGACATTTTTGAACACTCCCTCCAGGTTAGGCAAATGGAGAAAATAGAGTGGTTCTTTCTGCATTTTATGTGGTCTACAGTGAGCATTAGGGGGCTTACGGAGGCACTATTTCCATGGGCGGTTATTGAGAAAAACCGAGAAACGTGGTTTTTGGGTACCAAATCCGAGCCGCCGATTCCAAGACGACTATGCACAGCAAATGGCTGAATCATTTACGATATATTCCTAAGAACCCGATCTCAAAAAAACTTGAAAATTTCCTTGATGCCATTATCCGTTTCCGAGATACAGAGGTTCAAAATCACCCTATTTGTACATGTAAAATCCGGTTCGAGGCGAATACGTAGTTTATAAAATGACATATCACGGAGAATTATGATATCAGTGAGTCAGTTATCATCACAAGTGTTCTGGGAACCCCAAGTTTTTGTAGTACTGGAGCATCTGCAAGTCTTTTGTCCACATAAAATCCGGTGTGAGGTCTAACATTTATGGTTTTCGCATTACTTCAGTTTCACATAAATAGCCAATCAAAATTCTCCTGATTCATAAATTTCTTTTCATACGAGTAACATGCTCTGCGGTAGCGGGGAAGATAAGGGAACCCATGAGAAATGCTTCTGTCAGATCCCAAAAAAGGCGACTACGCTCCTGTTTATTAAAAGACTCTGACTGAAATGTGGGGGACCAAATGCCTCATTCCACCTTCCTCAGCACCTTTAAAAATTTTCCCAACAATTTTGGTATGGAACATATTTGAGCTTCTTTGTGCTGAGAGAGTCAGTGGCAGTGGGATACTGGAAGTTAGAAGACAGTTGCGGTACAAAAAGTGGTAGAGAAAGTGCAAAGAAGACGACGACAGTGTGAGAGAAAGAGAGGAACACAGTGGCAGTAAAACACAGTCGACAGTGACAGTGCTAGGAAAAGAGTGCTGAAGTCAAGGGTGAGAAATAAAGAGATGGAGAAAGGTGAAGTGGGTGAGAACAGTGATAATGAGAGCCAGTGACAGCAAGGAAGAGAGAGATAGTGACGGTGAGAAGTGACGGCAGTAGTGGGAAGGAATAAATGAGACAGTAGTAGTGAGAGAGCTGAGCTGAATGCGTGAGAGGGAAATGGCAAGTGGGCGGGTATGAGCAACTTACAGCTATGGGCCAGAGGGTATCAGCGAGTTACAGTCAGGGGAATTTATGGGAGTGAGAGATGAGATTTATGCTAACACTAGCACGAGTATGTTTGCATACAATATTTTTTTGGAAGTATTTAATGGTGCTGAAGACACAGAGAGGCAGTTGGCACCCCACTTTTCCGGCAGAGTGTTTTAATAAACTATAGCATATTCTGCTTTCTTTCCGCTCGTCTTTAGTAATGGGCAGAAACATTCTGACCACTGCTCACCGTTAAATTGAACGCAACCTGGAGGCGTTGTGGGCACGTGATGCGATAAGACACATACATTAAACGGAAAAAAGACCAATAGAAAATCACTGTAGAGGCAACAAATGAGAAATCCATCGACACAAGCGGCTTTGATAAAGGGAAAATTGTTACGCTCCAGAGCCTGGAAACGATCATCTCCGAAACGGCGAAGCTGGTCGGCTACTGTCGTGAGCATCTATGGAGTGTGCCTGCAGAACGTTGAAACCACGAGTAGTCATCAAGGTGTTACTTCAACACAGACTGTGGAGGTCATGGTATGCCCGCTCTCTAAGGAAGCATAGGCGGCAGTCCATCGCAGATCTGCCGACACAGTACAAGTCTGTTAAAGGCACAAGTGTTTCGGAGCACACTGTTTTGTACACATTGTTGAACGTAGTGCTCCGCAGCTGACAACATTTAAGAGTTCCCTTGTGAAACAACAGTATTGTCAGTTACTACTGCAGCAGGCACTGAATCACAGAGGGTGGACTGTGTACCATGAAAACGTAGTATCTAGACGGGTCAGTCGCGTTTCTTGTTACACTAAGTCGATGGTCGTGTCCTATGCTCAGAACATGCACTGCACTACGGTCATAGAGAGGAGAAGGCAGTATTATGCTATGGGGGACATTCATCTGTGCTTCCATTGGATCTGTAGCAGTAATAGAAGACACCATGACACTTGTGGACTATGTGAATGTTAATTCGGGCCAGCTACATGCTCAGAACGTGCACTGCACTACGGTCACAGAGAGGAGAAGGCAGTAATGCTATGGGGGACATTCATCTGTGCTTCCATGGATCTGTAGCAGTAATCGAAGACACCATGACACCTGTGGACTATGTGAATGTTAATTCGGGCCGGCTACATGCTTGGTACCTTCCCTGATGGCTATGGTGCCTTCTAATAGGAGAAATGTCCGTGCCAGACTCTCAAAATCGTGCTAAAGTGGTTTGAAGGGCACGATAGTGGACTGACGATTATGTCTTCGCCACCATATTAGCCTAATTTCAATCCGATGGAACACATGTCCGACGCTATTGGGTGCTAGCTCCGCAACGTCAAACAATCGGCCGGTAATTACTTACTGGAAGTGCATTAGCTGTGCGTAGGCATCTGGTGCCATCTACGCCTGGGAACCTACGAAAGACTTTTAAAATCCATGCCAGAGAGAATCGCTGTTGAATTGCGTGCCAAAAGGGTATAAACATACTATTGTGCAAGTAGTCGTATTTTTCCACTCGTCTGTGTGTTCTATCTCACTTATTGCTGTTACTGAAAGATATTTTTATACTGGGATGTGACCTTATCTATAGACTGCCACCGTGTGATTCTGTCTTTATTTTACAGCTGGCGTAGAGGAACCAGAAGAAATAAAAACAGAAATAATCACTGTTAGAACAAATTCAACATGTATTGTTGTTCTGGCCTTCAATCCGGACACCAGATTGACGCAGGTCTTCACACCAATCTATCGTGTGCAAGCGTCATCATCTCTGGGTAACTACTGCAAGCTACTGCAATAATTTGAACTTGCTTTCTACATGCAAACTGTGGTCCTGATCTTCAGTTTTTACTACTCCTCCTGCCCCTCCCCACACGCGCTTCCTTCCGTTATCAAACTGCTGATACCTTGATAGGATGTGTCCAATCAATCGATTCCTTCTTTTAGTCTGCTTGTGCCACGGATTTCGTTTCTCCACAGTTCGATTTAGCACTTTTTTATTAGTTATTCGATCTACCCACCTACCACCATTGATTTTTGATGATATTGAGGCCGGCCGCGGTGGTCTAGCGGTTCTAGGCGCTCAGTCCGGAGCCGCGCGACTGCTACGGTCGCAGGTTCGAATCCTGCCTCGGGCATGGATGTGTGTGATGTCCTTAGGTTAGTTAGGTTTAAGTAGTTCTAAGTTCTAGGGGACTGATGACCATAGATGTTAAGTCCCATAGCGCTCAGAGCCATTTGAATCATTTTTTTGATGATATTGAACTTGTTATCTATTTTCAAGACAGTACCCATTTCATTTAAACGATTTTCTAAGTTCTTTGCGTCTCTCACAGAATTATGGTTACATCGGCAAATTTCCAAGTTTTTACTTCTTCTCCCTGAACTGTAATTCCCTTTTCTAATTGCTCGTTGGTTTCCTTTACTGCTCGCTCAGCGTACAGACTAAATAAATTGTGGAGAGGCTACAACCCTGTCTTACTTCCTGCTCAACAACTGCTTTCCCTTCCTGTCATTTGACTCTTGCAACTGCAGTCTTGTTGCAGTACAAGTTGTAAATAAAGTTTCGCTACCTGTATTTTACCCTTGCCTCCTTCAGTATTTCACAGACATTATTTTAATCAACATTGACAAGTGCTTACTCTGAAACGACTAATGCTTGAATTTGTCTTTTAAGAAATGTCGTAGTGTGTATTGTTTCGACGTGTTCCTCCTTTCCTCCGGAACCCAAACCGATCTTCCCCGATGTCAATTTGCACCAGTTTTTCCATTCTTCTGTATGTAATGTAAATAATTAGCGCCAGTACTTTCAAACCATGATTTATTAAATTGCAAGCACGGTAATAATCAGATCGATAAGTACTTTGTTTGATTGGAACTGGAATTATTGTGTGTCTCTTAAAGTCCGTTGGTATTTCGCCTGTTTTGATGTATTTTGCAGGCCGGATGAAATAGTTTTGTTATTTCTAACAAATCAAAACATGGTCTGTAGTAGGTTTCGATGTAGACAGTCTTTATTTAAATCGTGAGATTAAATATACGGTACGAGGGTTATTCGGAAAGTAAGGAACGATCGGTCGTGAAATGGAAACCACAGTGAAAATCCGATGAAGTTTTGCACAGGTGTGTTGGGCAGTGTCTCTAGCATGCCCATCGATCACGTTACGTCGTTCTTCTTCGTTCTGAGCACACAGGGAGCACCTAAAGATACCTAGAACAATAGCGTCTCCCGCCAAATGCGAGTGAAATTTCGCCTGAAGCTATGCAGTCAACATTACACAACCGTCGTGCGTTTTCTTCTTCAAGACAGTTCTCAGCCGCACTCTACAGGGGCAATGAAGATGCTCCTGCATCGTTTTCAATTGGAAATGTTTGATTATCCACAATACAGCCCGTAATTCTCTCCCTCTGAGTTTCGTCTCTGCTGACATGAACCACTGGCTATGAAGACAACATTTTGACACAGACAACTAGCTGTAGGCCAGAATAGAGAATTGGCGGAAAGCACTGGCTGCTGCCTTCTGTAATAAGGGTACTGGAAAGTTGGTACAACGCTACGACAAACATCTAAGTCGGATCGGTGACTATGGAGGTAAGTAGCTGGAAGTTGTAGTTAACTGTTGCAAATAAAACAGTTTTGATTTTCACTGTGGTTTCCATTCCGCGACCTATCATTTCTTACTTTCCGAATAGCCCTCGTAGAACGTCTATATTACAGCCTACTAAGGACCATGTTTTATTTTATTAAGGACTTAGAAGTAGCAGATCCCCGAAAAATAAAAGGGAAATAATTCTGGGGCACTGTCGTCGACTCCGGGGGCATTCAGTGCTACGTCAACTTACCTCGTAGTAGCGTGTCTCCCATCTCACAGCCATTAATTCCTCCTCCTTCCCTACAGTATTGTCTTCAACATAATTCACCATACAGTAAAATCTCAACAACTTGCGGATAACATAAATGTAAAGGCTTCAACGCTGAAGAGCATAAAATTGATACCACTGTTAAACGCAGAAAAGTGAGAATAGGCGGTAGAAAGGAAACAGTGAGAGCCTCTGCGAGTGGGAAGTTGCACTTTGATAGTATGAAAGAAGAAGTGGGTGTCGATTTAGGAGACATCTGAGATACAGTATTAGAGTCAGAAACTGATAGTACTCTGGAATACTTAAGTTCGAACAAGGCGATATGAATTGGTACCTTTTCTCCGGAGTTTCTCATATTGTTGTGGGAAGATGTCGACCAAGCGATTATCCCGCTTAATGTGTAGAATTTACGGGATTGGTGTCACACCGTCAAGCTTTCTGAAGAATGTCAACCACATAATTTCGTAGGAAGCAGGACCCCAAATATCAAGATATTGGATACATCAACGATGGTGTTTTCGATAATGTGAGTGGTGAAACATGTTTGAAATACTCAGAGAAAGGGTTGACGTTTTAAGGAAGATGAGTAATGTACAGCGTGTACCAAAAAAGAGGTGCGCGGATGAGGAATGTGGTAAGAGGCAGATGCAGTCTTTATTGTCTGCTGTTTAACTGCAGATGGTACAAATACTTTGCTCAACGCAGCATGTCGACTGAGAGTAAATCAGAGAATAACAGAAGTGTTGAGTGGCATCAAAAATGAAACTGACTACAGACTTACCATCAAAATGAAGGTCCAGTAGTACAAGAAGCTGCACAGTTCTGCTACTTCGGAAGCAAAATACCGCATGGTGAAAAAAGTAAAGAGAACGTAATAAAAAGTCCGGTTAATGGTTTCAGGAAATAAAGAAAACAAGAGTTCCAAACAAAATATCTTTACTGGTGATTAAAGTAATTACCATTAGCTATATCACGTCTGACAGCGGTTCTAAACATGTTGCGAAGTCTCAACAATGCTTCGTGTGTAGTCACTCGGAACCCCGTGGTCACGCGTTGTTGGATATACACGATGTGTGCGTGCACAACTTTCTCTCTCAGTGCAAAGTGATTGTTCTTCAACATCCTCCTTATTCTCCATACTGGGTGTTACCATACCTTAAATAAGCCCTGAAAGGCTTACATGCGTTACAACCGATGTCACAGCAGCTAACGGTGATTATTTTGGAGGTCGGTAAAGGTACTTTGTTTCTAAGTCTTGTTTCCTTAATTTTCTAAGACAACTAACCGAAATTTTAGTCGCACGTTCTGGTATTAAACATAGACATTAAGTACGTGTGGAGAACGACAATGTATGCAAATGAATGATGATTTGTTGAGAAAGTTGGAAACTAAGGGCAAAGCGTTTCGGATGTGGTATTACAGAAGGATCCAAAACTTAAGTGGAATCTGCCAAAAATGAGATGTGGAGAAAACTTCTAGAGAGAGGGACAAGATGATATGCGATGTATTGAGATATAAACGAATCGCATGACAGGGGACTGGGATGGGCAAAAATTGGAAAAGAAGACTTCTTCTTCTTTTGTTTTCAAACCGTAGGTTGGATGGCAACAATACTCGTTCTCCATTTTTCACTATTTTCTACACGTCTCTTCAGTTCAGAAAATGTTGTCACTCCCATCCCTTCCTTTATCTCCGTGACGTAATGAAGTCTTGATATTACTCGTGCATTTTTTCATTTGTTAATTTCACAATGAATGTGCAGTGTCGTCTAGGCGTCCGACACATTGGTCCCCCCATTCCTTAACAGTTATCGACAATGATCTTCTCTCCTATTCTGTTGAAAACTTCTCCCATACCATATCTCTAAACCCTGCATTCTTTTCCGTTCTGCCCCCACCCCCCTACTGTCCATATCCACGAGCCTTATAGATCAAAGATCAAACCAGAGGTCTGAAACATTGTTTCCTGCTACTTAAACAAAGATATTTTGATGTTTATAGCTACTTGTTGTTGTTGAATGCCGTTTTAGTTTGTGTAGTTTCATACTTAATCTCCTGGCATTATCCATCATCTTCTGTCATTCTACTACCCAGATATAGCTATTGACTTGCTTCAGATTCTCTCCATCCAAATATAAGTTCACTGCATAGTTCACTACAAACAATGATCTTATCTTTCTTACCTTTTAGGTTCATAGTATCTGGTACTAAAAATTCCTTCTTCATGCCTCCCACGGGTTTTTGTAGACTGTTTACAGATTCGTCCGCAAATTGCACAATTTTTATGTTTCCTCTGCGTATGATTATTCCTTCAACAGACTTGTCTTTACACTCGGTTATTACATCCTCAATGTGTATGTTATCGTGAATTCGGGAAAGGCTGCAACCCTGCTGAACACCTTCATTTATTGTTGAAAAATTGCTGTCAGTCTCTCTTATTTTGTA
This sequence comes from Schistocerca serialis cubense, assembly GCF_023864345.2. Lineage (NCBI taxonomy): Eukaryota > Metazoa > Arthropoda > Insecta > Orthoptera > Acrididae > Schistocerca > Schistocerca serialis. The sequence goes on from NC_064644.1 coordinate 524,873,074, forward strand.
AACCGCTGTGTGATTGCTGAAACCTGCTAGATTATTTACCTGTCTCGATGGTACACCTTGATGAGCATTAAAATTTTCATCATGTTACACCAGTCATAAGATTTTTCTAAATCAATAGAGCCTACAAAGAGTACATTATTAATTATGAACATTTATACACGGCGTTCTTCAGCTAATTACTATTTATCTATTTCCTCTATCTTTCCTATATTAAGATTAATTTTGTCTGCTATTCTGTTGCTTATGATCTTTGTCAGTATCTTGCGGTTTTCTTCGGTAGTAGTACAAGGACTGGTTTTTGGAAACGTTCAGAGATTTGTATTTCGTCATACATCTCACTCACGAGCTCATATAGAGAACTTAAGTGTTTTGTCGTCTAGTGCTTGGAGCATTTCTCCTGTTATAGTATCATAGTTGGGAGCCTTTTTTGCTTTGGTTCTTTATCGGATTTATCGAATTACGTTTTACAGGTTGTTTGTTCCATTTGTCATTTGTTGTGCCGGCTGCCTCTTGATTCAAAGGAAGACAGAGATTGGAATATATCCAGCAAATACTTGAAGACGTTTGCAGTAAGAGCTACCCTGAGATGAAGGGACTGACACCACAGAGGAAATTTTGCCTGTCCACAACAAATTAGGCAGAAGATTGATCATCAAATGGATATGAGTGTCTACCGGACCTACAGTTTATCAGTACTCAGCTTGGTTAAAGGTTTATTTGTAGCTGTAGTAGAAAATCATTTTAATTTGCTAATATTTGAGACTTGCCACTAAGGCTACTATTGGGATAAAATAATAATTTGAATTATTATATTACATATACATAAAATGTATCTGGATCATCACTACTTGATATTGCTAAAGAAATGTATGTGTATTTATTTTCATTATAAATAAGCAATTTGTAAATACGAAATATCTCATATTAAGAAACAGAAATCTGTGTTCTCTAATACAGATTATGTGTTGTAATGTGTACACATTCCTTTATTTTAGTTAATCTTAGTAACTGTAATGTATGATTCCAAAATGACTACATTTCCCCATATGATTTTTCCCCCATGATTCCAGAATAGTCGTAATTTACCCCCTCCCCCAGTAATCCGGGTTTCGCAGCCATCATTTGATGGGCTTGTCACTTATGTTCTGTCAGTAAATCAGTCATCAAGAAGCATCAGCAGCAGCAGCAGAAATCAGTCACCGCTCGTAGACTGTAACAGTGAAAGAAGTGGATGACATATTCAGATTAATTACTATTAAGCACTTCTTCTGAATTCTCATTACTATTCATTGTGTGCATATGCATGTTTTCATTTATTATTTCCCTCACAGTACAATAGGATCCTGATGACTATGTGGTGCTGGAAATGCAGTAAGTGTTCATGAACTTTGAATTTCCATTATCTAAACCAACACCACTACCACAAAAGCCGCTCAGAGGCAGTGTGTCTGATACATGGGATCAGGAAACAGCAATTTGAGCTTCCAGCATCTACACTGCAGCAGCAGTAGCATCAGCACACCAGTAGTCTAGGCAAAACGTCAGAGCAGCAGAAGTGCATAGGCGAATTCTTCCTAGTCTTTAACTTTCTAATATCACTATCGTTGTGGACAGTATCTGAGCTTACCAACAAACAAAAAATAGATGTGAGGTATCCAGCTTCCATCCACAGCTCGACTATATATGAAATATGCTGCTCAGCTTCAGCACACAGCAGTGTTTCTCTGACCATCAGTGGTAGCAGCAGCACTCTTAAGATAGGTCAGACGATAGTGAGGTATTTATCAAAACTAATTTATGTTAGTGCAAGTGTGTGCATGTATAGTCATGATATAATGATTGTGTTGTTTGGCGTTACAGACAGCAGCATATTGCCACCATTAATGAAGGATGAAACATTGACTCTCTTAGTAATGGGTGCTCCAGAGACAGGAGACTGGTTCAGTATGACTTAATCAGCATTGCTATCAAATGAAGATTGTGGGTATTGGTACATTTATTAATACATCTGTGTGTGAATAACTTTTTTTTTACAATGCTTATCTAATGCTATGTCCTTTTTCCTGTAAGATTTTCGAATGATGTTGCTGAAATGAATATTTGTGAGTGTATTATGGCCGAGCCAGGCCGTCTGACTGTGTTCCTGGGGTGTAGACAATACTACCAGTTTATCGTCTCTGGATGCTATTAGCTAATGGGACATATGCCCTAAGCCTATCCCAGATGAGGCCAGTCGGACAGCTGCACATCAACATAATTAATATTCATATATATATATATATATATATATATATATATATATATATATATATATATATACACTCCTGGAAATTGAAATAAGAACACCGTGAATTCATTGTCCCAGGAAGGGGAAACTTTATTGACACATTCCTGGGGTCAGATACATCACATGATCACACTGACAGAACCACAGGCACATAGACACAGGCAACAGAGCATGCACAATGTCGGCACTAGTACAGTGTATATCCACCTTTCGCAGCAATGCAGGCTGCTATTCTCCCATGGAGACGATCGTAGAGATGCTGGATGTAATCCTGTGGAACGGCTTGCCATGCCATTTCCACCTGGCGCCTCAGTTGGACCAGCGTTCGTGCTGGACGTGCAGACCGCGTGAGACGACGCTTCATCCAGTCCCAAACATGCTCAATGGGGGACAGATCCGGAGATCTTGCTGGCCAGGGTAGTTGACTTACACCTTCTAGAGCACGTTGGGTGGCACGGGATACATGCGGACGTGCATTGTCCTGTTGGAACAGCAAGTTCCCTTGCCGGTCTAGGAATGGTAGAACGATGGGTTCGATGACGGTTTGGATGTACCGTGCACTATTCAGTGTCCCCTCGACGATCACCAGTGGTGTACGGCCAGTGTAGGAGATCGCTCCCCACACCATGATGCCGGGTGTTGGCCCTGTGTGCCTCGGTCGTATGCAGTCCTGATTGTGGCGCTCACCTGCACGGCGCCAAACACGCATAAGACCATCATTGGCACCAAGGCAGAAGCGACTCTCATCGCTGAAGACGACACGTCTCCATTCGTCCCTCCATTCACGCCTGTCGCGACACCACTGGAGGCGGGCTGCACGATGTTGGGGCGTGAGCGGAAGACGGCCTAACGGTGTGCGGGACCGTAGCCCAGCTTCATGGAGACGGTTGCGAATGGTCCTCGCCGATACCCCAGGAGCAACAGTGTCCCTAATTTGCTGGGAAGTGGCGGTGCGGTCCCCTACGGCACTGCGTAGGATCCTACGGTCTTGGCGTGCATCCGTGCGTCGCTGCGGTCCGGTCCCTGGTCGACGGGCACGTGCACCTTCCGCCGACCACTGGCGACAACATCGATGTACTGTGGAGACCTCACGCCCCACGTGTTGAGCAATTCGGCGGTACGTCCACCCGGCCTCCCGCATGCCCACTATACGCCCTCGCTCAAAGTCCGTCAACTGCACATACGGTTCACGTCCACGCTGTCGCGGCATGCTACCAGTGTTAAAGACTGCGATGGAGCTCCGTATGCCACGGCAAACTGGCTGACACTGACGGCAGCGGTGCACAAATGCTGCGCAGCTAGCGCCATTCAACGGCCAACACCGCGGTTCCTGGTGTGTCCGCTGTGCCGTGCGTGTGATCATTGCTTGTACAGCCCTCTCGCAGTGTCCGGAGCAAGTATGGTGGGTCTGACACACCGGTGTCAATGTGTTCTTTTTTCCATTTCCAGGAGTGTATATATGTGTGTGTGTGTGTATGGATTTATATAGCACGCAAATGCTACTCAGGGTTGAAGAGAATGGCAGAAGAAACTAAATCATGATGGTCGACATAAAAAGAGTCAGAAGAGATACAACTAATAAAAAGGTATATTTATACCCAATACTTCTGTACCAGTGACTGTTGTGTTTTATAGAAACACCCCAGCCCTGGGGATGTACTTCCCATCACAATTCATGATGCCATTTTCAGCGCTAAATCCATAGTGCTGTTGTCTGATTGTGGATGAGTGGATACGTAAGAAATAAGTTCACAAAAGAATGTTTCTACAATAATTCATGCTTCATTTTTTTGTCCGTAGGCAGCTTAGACAACCATATCACACTGGCAGAATCGTAAATGCCACAGCTGCTGAAATTGAGCACAACGAAACTTTCTCATCAAAAACCATGACGCAATTTTCAGGCCAATGTTCACAGCAATGCATTTCATCTGTGAATGAGCAGATCAGAGAGTAATCATTACAACAATACTAATAATTTATGCTTGCGTGTGTTTGTTATGAGTATTTTTTCTTTCATTCCTATGGAACTTAGAAATGATATTGCAGTGGAGATCATAGATCTCCAAGCCAAGCTTGAGAAAATATTAAGAAGCACGAACCCAACTGATAATAAGGAGGTTATATGTGTATTGCGGATTACGAATGTCAATGAACTACTATATAAGTACCTGGAAAAAATTATTTGCCCTTGCATATGATTCTTGTTTCAGAATCGTTTGTATGTTATCTGGGAGGAACGATCAATTCTCCTTCTTGTTCTTTTCTACCTCTTATTCTTCTTCACTCTAGAACCAGTCAGTTGCTATAAAATCCTTGTGGTGATGGTGTCTCAGTCACACGCCCTTGAAGATGACTATACGTTTCCAATAGCATGCAAGGGAATTTATACAGAATAAACACACACATATGGCACATAAACATTTTTTATTAATAAACTTACATATAGTTGTGTATTTCCACATTTCGATGCATAGAATGTGTCGTAGAGTTGACCAATAATTTCTCCCAGCGGATGTAGAGCTTGACATGCTAACTCCATATCAGTGCATATTTTCTCACTGAATCTGTATACGTATGGATGCTAGGTTATTTACTTGTATAAAGCGTGCTGGATCACCTAACTGGCATATATTAAATTTTTTTAAGTATTTTCTCCTACAGTGTTCCCTGTCTCTCTCTCTCTCTCTCTCTTGTTAAAAAGTCCAGCCATTCATGAGAATTACCCTGTGGAGATTATGTGATCACCTAGTATCACCAAGAGAGCTTGAACAGTTCCACGGAACATGACAGCAACTTCTACTGAAGTATCGTATAAGTGATCCACACATCCAACTGTAATATTACTTCTGTACAACTACGCCGAGAATTTTCGAAAGCAACCCCTGAGTAAAAGTCACAATCTGACATCATCTTCAAACTAATACATTTGCTATCACTACCGCTTGAACTGAATGTTGAACTAAATTTTATTGTTTTTAAGTCAGCTAGCTGTAATGGATTTGCTTCACTTGCACAAAAGAAATTACCAATAATTATTTGGACACTTATGTATGACTACAGTGTGCTGTCACCATCATCACCACTGATACTTATTTGTCAGCTGGAATGAGGTGGAGGAGGAGAGCTGGACAGCATATTTTGATGTGTTCACCCTTTGAAAGTTCTTCCACGACTGGGAGAAAGCTTTTCGCAGCAGTGTATGCAATTTTAAAATAAAAAAGCATATATAACATCTGCTTTCATTTACAAAAAAAGCACTCACTGATCTCCTCGGGAAGTTCATTGGTATCTCTCATAGATATGGTCATATTAGGAATAAGTGTATGATAATCGACACCAAACGCGATAAACGCAGAAAAATAGTATTAGTTGTTAATTTAAGTGATGGTAGTGAATTTATACTGTCAGTCTGGAACACTGAAGCATCAGTCAGAACTTAGAACTCAACAATTAAGTCACTGCTAAGGGAGAGTGATGACAGATGGATGTTGATATTCTCACGAAATCTACTAAACCCAGTCGTCCTACATATTCTGGAAGACATGAATCTCGAACACGTAACGATTCAGAAACTGGAGGACTATCAGTTCAGCGAAGAGGAATAAGAGAGAGGTAATGCTTATTACATGTTTGATTCTCTTAAATCTAAAAATCTGTTAAGATGCTTCCTGATGAATGAATTCTGCAGGTGTTCTATTTCTGTTTCACATGAAAATGTGCTGTCGCTATAACGTAGCCATTGGGGCTACAATAGTAATGAGATATTTCTATTTTATTTAAGTGGAAGCACCTTACTGGTTGAGCTACAATGACTGTGCATTGATACATGCTATGGAGGGCCTACATATGCATGTCTTTGCCTTTTCAATGAAACACAGTTTAGAGACATAAATGTGTATTTATTTTCTAATCTGTTATAAAATTCTAGGGTATACAAATAAGTACAAGTACAGATGTATTTCTTTAGCAATGTCAAGCATTGATTATGCTGATGCATCTTATATATGCATACATAAGCACAACACCATCGAAATTAGTAGCAAAAGTGTCATTTGAAGGGCTCTGATGGGTAAGCTTTGTAAGTGCATACCACACATTTCCAAAATATTCATGCACATACTTATATTCCCTTCTGAAACGCTCATTCTCAGCACGCTTGACGGCCAAGCTAGCACATATCAAGTTTCTAAACGTGGATTCCTGAAAGTGTGTGACTGTGCAGTATTCTCATTGTTGTATATTTTCACTGTTCTTGGGTAGTCTCTAAATCATATTTATGATAGTCCAGTAATACCATAAACATCTGAGAATTGAACACTGTAGTTATTCTTGTAGAATTTGGGAATAATTCGTACCATTCACAATGTGAAAGTAGTACTTCCATCCCATTAAATTTGGGATTTTCAAACATTACCAACACATTGATCTCAAGAATAGACAGCATGCCTACAACAACATGTATATTCCCTCTCAGATTGACACTGTGCTCTACACCACTTTATTTGGTGAGCTATACCACGGTAACATCTTTATAAGTGCTGCCAACGATAGTGATAGCGTAACCTCCCACGGTTTTTCGACCAACAGGAAAAGAGAATGTTGACAGAATTGTTTTACAGTGCAAGGACTCACTGGAAGATGTTTGCAACCATTACGTGTGTTCTATTTAAACACGTGTATCACTGTTTTGTGTGGGGTAGCATTAACATTCTGAATCCAGGCTTTGTATGGAGGATTGATAACGCACAGGAAGTTTGCCAGGGGTTATAAATTTCGAGATAGATGCTGGTGTACCCCTCTCGAATGTGTGTAAGTTATTGCACTGAATAAAATCACTGTATGGAGGATTGATGGTGCACAGGAACTTTAGCAGAGGCAATAAATTTAGAGTATATGTTACTAAACACCTCAGTCAGGCTTCGTTAACATACAGAATGCATGCATTATATTGCCTGTGTATTGCGATGTGTATAACTTATGTCAGGCAGCAAACATGCCCTTTTTATTACCTAGGCCGCAATGGCAGTGTGTATGCGAAGAGTTGGACGTGCTGTAGCCATAGTCTGTGTGACAAAATTAGGTTATGCTGTACCTTATGGACCGCCTTGCATAGTGGAGGCAGACTGGCAACTCCAGAGGCGAGGACTCAGTGCTGAGTATCAATGAGGAGCCTCTCCACCCACTGCTAGAGATGCATTATTGTGATGAGTTGGCAACGCCTCCACCTTTACAGTGTGTGTGCCGCATATACAGGTAACACGCTACCACACAGTTAATAAATCGACTATCTATACACATGCAGACACCTGCTGCCCAATGTGTTGACCAGTGAGCGATCACTGCACACTCCTGGGTAAACAGGGCATGTCAGACAGATATCCCATGTTAATGTAAGTTTCCAGTCCACTGGAGGCCACTCATCCATGTACCACTCATCGTAAGTGCAGCAAGAAATATTTTAGTACACCCAGTAATGACAGAAAGAGTTCCCTAAATTTTTAAAGAGTTTTAATACGTATTTAATTGCAGTGAGGTATATTTCACCGCATGATAACGGGAGAACGCGCCCATAGAAATGTTAGAACACGCGAGGCAATACTGACCCTACGACTTATCTTAGAAGAAAGATATAAGGAAAGGCAAACCTACGTTTCTAGCATGTGTAGGCGTACAGAAACCTTTTGACAATGTTGAATGGAATACTCTCCTGCAAGTTCTGCAGGTGTCAGGGACCAAATACAGGGAGCGAAATGCTATTTACAATTTGTACAGATACCAGACGGTAGTTATAAGAGTCCAGTGGCATGACAGGGAAGTAGTGGTTGGAAAGAGATTGAGACAGGGTTGTAGTCTATCCCCATTGTTATTCAATCTGTATATTGAGGAAGCAGCAAAGGAAACAAAAGAAAAATTTGGAGAAGGAATTAAAATAGATGGAGAAGAAATAAAAACTTTGAGGTTTGCCAATGACACTGTAATTCTGTCAGAGACAGCAAAGGACTTGAAAGAGCATTTAAACAGAATGGACAGTGTCTTTAAAGGGGGTATAAGATGAACATAAAAAAAAAGCAAAACGAAGATAGTGGAATGTAGTCGAATTAAATCAGGTGATGCTGAAGGAATTAGGTTAGGAAATGAGACACAAAGAAGTAGATGAGTTTTCTGTTTGGGCATCAAAATAACTGATGATGGTCAAAGTAGAGAGGATATAAAATGTAGACTGACAATGGCAAGGAAAGCGCTTATGAAAAAGAGAAATCTGTTAACATCGAGTATAGGTTTAAGTTTCAGGAAGTCTTTCCCGAAAGAATTTGTATGGAGTGTAGCCATGTATGGAAGTGAAACATGGACAATAACTAGTTTAGACAAGAAGAAAATAGAAGCTTTCGAAATGTGGCGCTACAGAATAATCCTGAAGTTTAGATGGGTAGATAATGTAACTAATGAGGAGGTACTGAACAGAATTGGGGAGAAAAGGAGTGTGTCGCATAATTTGACTAAAAGATGCTTCTTGATGACTGATTCATTGGTAAAGCATAAGTGACACGCCCATCAAATGAAGGATGCCACACCCAGATGACTTTTGGGATGGGGGTAAGTTGCAACTATTTTGGAATCATAGGGGAAAAGTCTTACAGGGCCATGTAGTCATTTTGGAATTATACATTACAGTAATTAAAACTAAAATAAAAGAATGTGTATACATTACAACACATAATCTGTATTAGAGAACACAGAATTTTGTTTCTTAATATGAAATATTTGATATTTATAATTTCCTTATTTATGACGAAAATAAATACACTTATATTTCTTTAGCAACATCAAGTAGTGATGATGCTGATACATCTTATGTATATGTAATATAATATTTGAAATTATTATTTCACCCCAGTACTACCCTTAGTGACAAGTCTCAAATATTAATAAATAATAATGATTTTCTACCACAGCTACAGTCCGACCCCAGTTCGAATCCTGGTGATGGATGAGATTTTTAATGCCAGTATTTGAGCGATAATTAGAGCAGAGCTTGTGACATAAGGTTTCTGATCAGACATCTTTGCTACTATATCTTAACGTCATTTAGGAATGACATCGGTAGTAAATTGCGGCTTGAACTAAAAACATTCCATATCTCAATAAATTAATTATTTGTAATTCTAGGATTAAAAATAAACGATTTATTGTGCTCTGGACTGATTTTTGTTAAAACCAGTCTTTGCATGAATGTCCTGCATTAAATTCAAAACCGCTCTGTAGTCTGTTACGAAGTGAGGGAATGTAACACTGTTGGTGATCTGTCTGTCAGATGGGGACATTGAACTTGGTGGCCCTTTTAGCGCTATTCGAAACGAGTAGTCGGGGAGCCGGCACCAGGTATTACCCTCTCGCTTCTCTCGTTATCATTGGTCAACATAAGGACAACACAACTATTATACTTACTACACTTATTCGCTGCAGGTACATGACAACTCGTACGTCGCGACAAAGACAAATGCTGCAAATCAGCAGCATGCTATAATAACACCAACAACAAAGCAACAAGGAATGGGGAGTCGCAGCGTCGCTTCCAGCACATCATTTGAACAATCTCCTGGCTTTTAGGGAACTATGTCTTCTGACAGGATGCAGTCCTGTGCAAGCAAATATGCGAGAGCAAAACGCAACAACGATACAGCTGACTCGCATGTCCTGCATTAAATCGTTAATGTGTATCAGTTCTAGAGATTGAAAAAGACAGTGGATGGGAGAGTTGGGAATGGGACTTAAGCGTTGACGAACTTGTGTCAGATTGAGAATTCCCAGAACAATGTGAGGTAATAAAAGTGGGCAGTCCAGATGCAAGAATGTGTGAAAACATCAAAATATTTGGACTGGAATTTGTTACAGTAGATTTAGAAAGATCAACCAGCTCCACAGATGAGGTCGCTAATGCAACAGTATGTGATGGCCCGCGACCCGCACGTAACCAGTTTCTGGTATTTCGGCGGCGTGGAGAATAGTTGTGGTGCCCTAATGTTATCGATCCCCAGATATCCTGGATTAAAATCCAGACCTCTACACAGTGTTGCCACCAGATGTCGACATTAATCTCTGCTGTCTCCGTGGTGCTACTCAAGAGAAGTACACTATGTGGTAGCAGCGGATTTCATCCTCTCCAATCTCTACTAACTATGTGCCACAAACCTGATACCAAACTATACGCACATTCACTAGAGTCACGTATGCACAGCATACAGATTTCAGATACAAACCTGGAAAGGAGCTACTGTGTGCAGAGGGAGAAAATAGCAAACTTAGCAACTCTTTGGAGTCTCGTACATAAACATCCAATACAGTTCTTTCCACAAGAAATAAAAACAGGGAATATAAGTCGCGATGTAGAGGTTGAAAAAACCATGCCTGTCCACCACCTCCGCCTTTACAACACCCAGCTGCCATGGGACACATCTGCAAGATATCTCGGAGTAATCCTCGACAAAAGACTGACGTGGGAGCTACAGATAGAAGACGTACGAGCCAAAATCAACCACAGAATAGGAGCACTATATCCGCTCATCAACGAGGCTTCAGACTTGTCTATTGAAAACGGCCTGCTGATTTTTATAATGTATATACGACCTATAATGGACTACGCAAGCGAAGTATGGGGATGTGCAGCCAGGACACACATCCAACGACTTCAATCATTACACAATAAAATACTCCGACGTGTTTTTCATGTTCATTCGAAATTTCCACACCGATTCCTACAAGAAGCAGCAGACGAACAGGAAGTACTACAGCGACATAAGGAACTAGCAAGAAGATTTTATGACCGGGTCCACGACGCAGACAACCCACACATCAGAGCACTGACGGAACCACAACCTGCAAGAGACAAGTATAGAAGACCTATCGCACTACTCGACAGATGACGCAGAAAGAAGACTAAAAACAACCTCTCCCAGCCTAAAAAAGGCTCTGAAGTAAACCGCTCCAGAAGTAAAAAATAGAAAAATCCGCAAAGCAAAAGCAATAAAGCCACACCCCCGTCCCACACACACATAAGAGACAGATCAATAAAGAAGAACAAATTTCAACACATTAAACCCCAGAAGAAGCAGGCAATGCGTAAAAAGTAAATCCTGCACAATATAGCTATAAGTTAGCCATAAGAAAGTGGACGGAGCGCTTGCTACCAGTCGCGACTGAGACGTCGCCCGTTACGGAGGCAGGAGTTACGCGCGCGAGAGGAACGAGTGAACCCGTGTCGACCAGCCGCGGCCCGACGCGGCTTGCCCCGTCTGCCGCCCCGCCATCAGCCGACGCACGTACGACGACCAGACCTGAGTTGGAAATAGAGACCCTCCTAATTCTATGGTAACAGTCAGTGACCCATGGAGAGCCAGCTGTGAGATACTGTTTGCAGCAATGAAACCAAAGATTCCAAGAGAGAGAAAGCATATTCGACCAGAACGCAATCAGTAAATCTGGAAACAGAAATCAAAGAAAACAAGGAAGCTGTCGAGTGTGCAAAGGAATCGCTGCCGCGTGGGTTGCTAGCACGCTTGGAAGCCCATCAGCTCAGACGCGGACAGGAGCAGCTCTTATAGACTTCCCGCTAGGCGGCACTGTTTCATGCGTTCTGAGTATGCGCTAATCACTTGATCACATCTGGCCGTGGGTCTGGCGGCTGTAGTAAAATCACGTACGTCAAGGCGCGACTGGACGACTGCCCGCACATCAGCTGCATGCCCCACTTCTGTCCAGCCGTACCCATGGGCACCCAGCTATCTATTGAGGGGCACGCAAGCTGGAGCAGCCTACTCTGGAAGATATAGAAGATGTACTAACAGGACTAGTTCATCCACAAGAGCAAGAGGTCCACATTGCGAATTTCTATTTAACCGGAAAATATTATAGACTTCGTCGCTTAGTAGAGTAGTGTCCAGACACGTTATTCGCGCTTCAAGATCCCAGTAAGAACCTGATCAAAATGAAAATAAAAGGTAATTCTCAACTTCCTTGAAATGAAGCGCGCTATTATAAGTTCTTTTGGTGCATGGCAGTTACAGCACTTCAGGTGTAACCTCTGCGACTTTGCAGTCCCTTCATGAGTTAGTTGAGCCAAAAGACAGTGAATGATAATATTGTGGGATACATTCAGGAAGAAGTAGATAAGTGTGCCATCAAAAATGGCAATAAATACGAAAAATCTGAAGAGGTCTTTGATCTTCGTGACAGAATACTGATAGTGAAGCAAGCTACTTATCAGTTATAAAATGAGAATGAAAGAGAAAAACAAGGACAAAACAAGCAAGCAGAGGAGAAGAAGAACTGACATAGAAGAGGGAATAATATAGAAGCCTAAGTTCCAGAAATAAGCAATGGAAAAATACAAGTGAAGGGAAAGCTTGAAACGTCCCCTTAGAACAATTATACAAGACTGTCCTTAAACTGACACACAATATTTTGTTAGCGCAACGCAATCTGACTTTCAATAATCCCTACAAAAGAATGGCCCTGACTAACATTAACCTATACCTTTCAGAAATCACTTACCTCACAAAAACCTTCATTACTCGAACTACTGCAGTACAGCGAGCGCCACTACTGCCAGCTAAATAAAAGATTCAAACTACAGAAGGCACTAACTACTGATAGGGATAGTTAGCAAATGAAAGATATTAATAGAGAACAAACAATGTATTTACCTTAATAGTCATAATATATGTAGCAGTTCATGACAAATTACAAAACTCCGCCATCTCTCTCCCCACATCCACCACTGCTGGCGGCTCACCTCCAATTGCGCAACGCTACGCGCTGTTCACAGCCAGCTGCCTAACACTACAATGGCGAGTATTACAACAATGCAAAGCAGCCACAGACTGCACACAGCACAGCCAGTGATTTTCATACAGAGGTGGCGTTACCAATAAAAAAACCTAAACAGCCTACTTACATAGCCCCATGATCCCCACAAAAAATTTTACAAATTGTTTTGGGCAGTGGCCAATACAGATTTGAAAAAAATTTTTCCTAATTACAATAACAAAGAAATCAAATGCACACACTTATTGATACAATGTTGGTCAAAAGCTAAAAATTTCTCACAGTCCATAAAGACAGTCCAGATTGTTCATCACAGTAAAAATGCAGAGTTTTTCTCAAAGTCTGAGCAGTGAAAGAAAATGCACACAGAAGTAGTGGATTTCCATGCAGTCTTGAAGAAGTAGTGTTGTCCTTCCAACGGAAAGACAGTGCTGACTCTTGACATGCTGACAGGTAATGGGCCACAATGGAACAAACCCACAGCAGAGTCATTCGAAGTTTTGAAGAATATTGGTAGGTAGGTCATCACAGAGCAGACCCACTTGAGTCCTGGTAGAGATTGTGGTATTGGTGGGCCACCAGAGGTGCAGACCCACTGCAGTCCTTGTAGAAATAATGGTATTGGTGGGTCATCATAGATGCAGACCCACTGTAGTCCTTGTAGAGATAATGGTATTGGTGGGCCACCAGAGGTGCAGACCCACTGTAGTCCTTGTAGAGATGGCCAGCAGCCATCTGTTGCGATTGTGCAGGTGCACATTCACCATCAAAGGGTCTTGCGGAGAATATATCAAGTCCATAAACCACCACTTGTGCACTCACAAAGTTTTTGAAATTGTCCTTAGAACCAGCAATGCTGTTATCCAGTCCCTTGCTGAATTAGTAACACACGTGCAAACACTAACAGTCCCTACTTCTCACATATTGTCCATATACTATGACCAACAGAAACGTGTGCAGTGAAATGTAACTAACAAGTTAATAATATGATGAACTGGTGACAATTACAATTTCATAACATAAGAATACAATAACAAAGGTACAAAATACATCATTAAAGAACATAACAATACAGATAACATTTGTAGTAAAACAGGCGTTACAAAAGAATAGAAATAGACATATACGTCAGTGTTACAGGAATTATGACATGAGTACGTACATAAAAGATCAGAATAACTTTCGAAACATCAACTTCACACATGAGCATTAACACAAAACAGAATAAATAATGTCTAAACATCTTTACAAAGTAAATAACACATTATTAATGCCAATTGTATTTGAGGATAACAGTATTCCTCATCATAGTGAATGTAACTTAGTATTAGAAGAGAAAAAAGTTCTATGAAACAGTACACAGAGACAGGAAGAAAACAAATACACAAGGGTACACAAACATATAGTGGGATAACACAAAAGGGAAAGGACAGGGTTTGTTTTACTGCAGTATTTTGCATGGAGATCTCCCTTTGTTCATCATTATTCCCAAAAAGTCCTATCTAAGCCTGCTTTCTTTATTCTGTTCATATTTCTTTCAAAATAATTATTTCTGATTGTACAATACTCATTTGGGCCCAAATCTTTTTCATATAACTTCGCAATGCATTCTTTACCTATTCTCCATAGTCAGTTTCTTATATAGTCTACCCACTCTTAAGCTAACTTAAATCTACTGAGCTCAGATGCTAAACTAAGGGACGAGGCAATGCAGCAGCACATAAAACAATTAATATAAACAGCAATAAAAAAATGGAAAATCGCAAAGCAAGCTACAGTAAATCTAAATTACCAAGCAATTCAACATTACAACTAATATGAGGCAATGCGCAGCAAACAAAAAAATAAATCTGGCTTAGCAGAGTAACACAAATTAAAGTTCAGTAGCACTATGCCTGGCAAACAGCAGCTTATATCGAAACATGACATAGCTCAAGCAGAAAAAATAGTACACTAAAGATAACAATGCAGATAAGGGAAATGTATAATCACATCTTAATGTCTAAGTAATTAAAGTGGTGCACCACAAATTATTCTACAAAAGAAATTACCAAGGACTTGAAAAGAAAATTATGAATGCAGTTCCTGTGAAGGTAAGGTAAATGTCGTTTTGTGCTCCCTCATTTTTTTGAAAAAAATTATTATTTACTCGATCTGTAGACAGAAAATATTTATATTAGTACATCCATAAAATTTTATTTTAACCAATGCTGCAGTGCCGCTAGAAACTAAATATCAAATGAAATAAGCAACTATGTACAAAGCAAAGCATAAGAACATCGTTCAATAGTCATGTGGCATTTCATAAGTAGTAAAAAAATCTCTCATCTAGAAAGACAGTAGTCATAGTCAGGTGTGTAGACAAACTATTTCTTGTCATTTCATTAGGCATTTCAGTAAATATCAGAAAGTACGATATGTTTCCAAGTAATTAGCGTGTCGTATTTGTGATGCTTTCTCTAAAGGAATGACAATGGCGAGGATAATGGCCTCCCCCTTTTTTTTTCTACCACCTAATGGCTTTTTCTCAAGGCGGCTGGCACACCTGGCCGCTCACAACGAATTACGTCACGGTCACTTACCTTTCTTACCCAAATATTTACGACAGCAGTTTTCGCTACAGTGACAGCCTCATATAAAAATTTCACAGGTCGAAAATTTGCGTTACAAATGTGTAGTAACAAAATCCTGTAAATATAACAGCGTCCAAAAAATTTTCGCCAGCATTGTGATACATTCATGCATATACACACATTTCATAACTCTTAAAGTACGATTCTTGGTTTCCAACAACCTTTTCCACAAATCAGAGTCCCTAAACACTACTCATTATTCCTTACCTTATTCGTCGACACTTCTTCAATATTTCATGATTACAGATATGTAGCATAATCAAAAAACTCATATATCATCAGCTTACTGATTATAAACATACTGCAACAGCGTAATACACATAGTCATCGTAATAATAACATCATAACACCTCAGTCAACTCTCAAAAACGTCGTAGCTTTCTGCAATAATTTCAAAACCTAAAGAAAATTCCCTGCTCATTTCAATAGTGTCATCAACCTCAAACGTACTTTAAAAATCGTGATCTCATACCAAATACATCATTCAAAGCTCTCATAGTACCACAACGGTTCCGAAAAATATGAGCATTTCACAAAGTACAGACAAAATACAATTTCGTAAGTGTGAAGTTATACAACGATGTAATTACATAAACATCTGTCACTGATGTAGAAAAAAAATGTTTGTTTCTCTGTCAAATGATCAGATAGCTGTGTAATTCTGTGTTAGAGAAATATGGTACCGATGTGTAAAGTTGTATAAGCAAATACCATATTAGCTAGGGCTCCTTGTGCTTGCCAAACACATGGTACACAAAGTAGGTGTGTACCCCCCTGAGGATAAATGTAATTATATCCTCAAGTCTTACAGATTACAGCAATGGAATGAAATGTATCACGGAAAACTTTCTTTGTAATTCAAAAATCTTGAAAAATAAATGGTTTAAGTACAAAATTGATCACTCAAATGCGTGTCCTGTAGCGATAAATGTGCGTCTTGCTGTAAGATAATTCTGTGCATGTGTCGTAGTTATCGTCCTCTGTAAGCAAAGTTCTGCTGAAGTCAATGTACTTACCTCATCATAAACGAAAGTGAAATGCTTTGCGAATAGATATCGTAGTTATTATGTTTATTGGCGTGATGAAGAAAGTACTGTACAGTAACGTATTGTTGTGCCACGAAAAAGGCTGTCTCATTGTTGCTATACCACAAAAGTTACTACTAAAACATGTTTTACTTTCCAGAAGAAATCAGAAAAACTGTGCAGATATAAAACAGATACACCACAAAAGCAACGAGGTAAATTGTGTCACACATTAGTAGCGTCGTGATATAGTCGTGTAGCTGTCACATAAACTAACCACTGTGTCATCTGGTATCTCACAGAAAGTACTTTAAATCCAGAATGTATTTTCAAGTAAATCAAAATGTTGCATTAAAATCTCATTAGCAGTACCAGTATATGTTTTAAGTATGTGAGCCTTATGGTCGTTACGTAATCGTGCCACTAACAAGCAAGAATGTACACACACAATAACGCTGTGTCGTCAGTTCACTATAACAATGCATTCGTAATTTCTGTTTAAATAAGTTCTCTTGGTTCTTGACTGGATATTTAACTTCAAACATTGTTGCATATTAACAGATTCTAAGTCTGACAAAGCATACTAGTAATGTAAAGTGAAAAGCTATATGGAAAAGACAAAGTTAAACAGCAGATTATCATTTAATAAATTGTTTTACATTTGAAATGTGGTGTAAACCTTTACTCTTCCTAGTACGCAGAGTTTCAGCTTCAACGCAATTATCATGCGGTATACGTCGTTAAACATTACTGGAATTTTTCTTAAGGTTTGCGTCTATGTCATTTTTCCCTGAGCCAGCCGGCGCAAGCGGCTGCCTGCGGTGCGAGTCATTGTCTGTCCCTTTGTTGGCGCGCGTCGTTATTGGGATTAGGAGACCTAGCTTCTACAAATTCACGTTGTCGAAAGTGCCCTGCTCTGTTTGAATCCCGCCAGTTCTGATGCAATTCAGGTCTGTCGTTACGAGTATATCGACTGTCGTCATGTCGGTAGGTTGCGTAGTTTCTTTCTTGTCCGTCACGTGGTGGAGAATTTCTCCCTGAATCGTAACTGTGCGTCGAACTGTTGCGTCTGAAGTTATTCTGCCTCCCTTGATAATAATTGTTTAGGTACCCATATTGTCTGTTTCTCTGATTGTCTCTGTGATAGTCATTACTACAGAAATGCGATCTTTCTCTGTAACTATTATTACTCTGCCAGTGGTTGTCATATGGGTGGTGTCTGTTTTGGTCACGATTTGCGTTGTAAGAATAGACTTGTCGTGTCCAGTTATTGTTTCTTTCATCGCGGAATTGTGACGGATGTGATCTGTAATTGTTGTGTTCTTGTTTTCGCATTCCGCGATTATCAGTGTCAATTTCTAGTTCTTGTAACAGTCCCTGAAAAGCTTCAATGTCGTACTTGCAACGTCCTGCTAAAATAATATGTCGTAAATGTTCAGGCAATTTGATTAAGCAAATGCGGATGAGTTCTGAGGGGCTGTATGGGTTTGAAAGATACTGAGTCTTATGCAACATGTCTTCAAAATATTTGACAAGACTGGAAAATTCAGATTGTTCAAAGTGTCTCATCATCATGATGCTATGTTTTACTCGGTCTTGTGTAGCTTGAGACCAATATGCTGAGAGGAAGGCATGGTAAAACTCTCCTTCACTGTGGCAATCGTGAATGACCGATCGCATTCTTGCAGCTGGTTCATTCTCTAAGTAGCCACACATAAATTCTAATCTGTGCTCTAATGACCAGTTGGGAGGAAAACAATGAGAGAATTGATGGAGCCACGCTTGTGGATGAATGTCGTTGCCAGAATTCTTAAATGTTTTGAATTTACGTGTAGTAATGAACAGCTTATAGTCTAAGTCATCATGTCGGCGAGTCGCATATCGGTCATTGTTACGTCGTTTCGGCGGTTCCATTTCAAAATTCGGTGCACCCTGCCAATTTCTTTCATAATTTCCGAAATGCGCTGTGTTATTATTTTGTGGCTGTTCCGTATTTGTATGTCCCTCTTCCCGTATTGGGGCGCGAGTGTCCTCTGAAATACGTAATTCTTGTATTACCTGTGTCAGCTGATCTTGTACTTCCCGGATTTCTCTTTTGTACTGTGTATTGATTTGATTTTGATTTTGTTTGAATTTTCTTATTTGTTCATACTCTTCTGTGTCAGTGAAGGCTACGGGTCTTGTGTCATTCAGATCATCATCTACCTTTGTAGATAAGTTAGTGACCTGATCCGAAAGTTCGGCTACTTTCTCCGATAGTATACTTATTTCCTCCATGTGTCTTTCTGAACCAATTTTCAGGGTATCTACTGTGTCCTTTAAGTTTTCCTGAGTTCTTGCAAGTTGCGTAACCGAATCGGTAGATGCAACTGAGTCAATTTTAGCTTGCAAGGTCTCATGATTTTCATGAACAATAGTTTGCAGTTCTTTTATGGCTGCTTCGTGATTCTGTAATACATTTTCATGACGCGAAAAAATAGGTTGGAAATGCTCACAAATTTGTGTTTTTACGTCATTACAGACCTTTTGACATTTCAATTCGATGTTATGTAACTCAGTGGTTAAATCTTCACGTGTTTGTTCAAGTGTAGTGTTTAACTTTTGAAGATTTTGTTCCATTTTGTCTAACTTTTCAAGCTTTTGTCCCATTTGTTGCATTAATTGTAATAACAATGCACTGGTGTCTGAAACATGTTCCTCAGTGCTTTTCGGCAGTGAAGTTGCACCGGCAACATTCACATTTTGACAAGCAGAAAATGTTTCTTGACTCATTTGAGAAAACGGTGAGAACCCAAAACCTGGGTCTACAGTATTTGCAATATTGTGTTCTGTTATTCCCGATTCCTGAGGCGAGCTGTTGCCGATCGATCGATCGATAATGCTTCCCTGTTCACTAATTGTTTCACTGCCTATGCCATTGTTTGCCGCCCGCTCAATTTCCCTATGCGCAATTACCAAATTACTACTTTGAACATTAGTTAATTCATTACTCTGTGGCGCTAACACACTGCTTTCGTCTTCACTGTCATTTCTCAGTTTACTTTGGAGCCTAGTATTACGTTTTTCACACGCCATAATTGTCACAATATTTCACACAATAACACAGAAAAGCACAATTTGAAGAGCAAAAATAAAATAACATAGCAATGGATATAATGTCTACTTAATAGTAAGCGCAGCTGCGAAATACTTTGTGCAAATCTTCATGCATGCCACACCTGTTTTACTTTACAACAATGAAAAACTACAACTACAAAGGAAATTCTCTCTATAATTACGCGCTAGCAATAAACAAAATCTACACTAATTACACAAACTACAAGAAAAAATCAGAAGATTCCAGTGAGGTATCCTGGCAGGGTCGCCATATGAAACGTCCCCTTAGAACAATTATACAAGACTGTCCTTAAACTGACACACAATATTTCGTTAGCGCAACGCAATCTGACTTTCAATAATCCCTACAAAAGAATGGCCCTGACTAACATTAACCTATACCTTTCAGAAATCACTTACCTCACAAAAACCTTCATTACTCGAACTACTGCAGTACAGCGAGCGCTACTACTGCCAGCTAAATAAAAGATTCAAACTACAGAAGGCACTAACTACTGATAGGGATAGTTAGCAAATGAAAGATATTAATAGAGAACAAACAATGTATTTACCTTAATAGTCATAATATATGTAGCAGTTCATGACAAATTACAAAACTCCGCCATCTCTCTCCCCACATCCACCACTGCTGGCGGCTCACCTCCAACTGTGCAACGCTACGCGCTGTTCACAGCCAGCTGCCTAACACTACAATGGCGAGTATTACAACAATGCAGCCTACTTACAAGCTGAAAAGCAAGAGAAGGAAGAAGCTTTCTAAAAGAAAGAGAAAGGAAATTTCAGAAGGAACAGATGCTGTAACAGAAGACAAGCAGTTAAAGAGGAAGATAAGGAACAGAGAAAAAGATGAAAGAAAAGTTTAAACAAGGGTCGAGGAACAAGAGGAAAAAGAAGTGTATTCAGTAACATCCAGTGCGTTTCGTAGATCATACTTCCGTCCACAGTTTCTGGCGAAAACTATATGGTACGGAATACGAAACATATGAATAAATAGTACAAACAGGAAACCTGTACACCACCCGTTACGGAATGCCAATGAAGTCAGATGGCGTGTTTAGACGGCACCAATCTTGGCGAACTAAGTCACGGCCAACAGTCAAGGTCGATTTCTTCAGTTTATTCTCAGGGTTAGTTGAATTAGTTACCATTTGAAGAAATCTTCTTTCTCCTTCCCAGTTTGTTTCTGATATCTTCTTTGATTCAGACATCCTCGATATCGTTTTTTCCTCTCAGAACCTAATACTCGCACCTCTTTTTTAATATCTTCACATTCTGAAGTTCAGCATATTTCTTTTGGAATTTCTCTTATTCATTAGTTCGTATTAGTTTCGTACGTCAGCAAGCCACGCTGTGGGCTGAGTGGCCTGTCTATTCCACTGAACCGTTCTTCCAAGTCTCCCTCCCTTCCCATCCCGTCATTTTTTTTTTCTTTTTTTGGCGTACCACCAGGATATAATCAGGCGATGTCGTGGATAGGCACACAAAAGTCGGACTTGCAGCTCTGCAAATTGTCGTAACTCAATCGGAAGAGCTGAGTAACGTTATAGGACAAGTTGCAACTGAGGGAATCTAATTTAGAAGTCCTTTCCTTATCGTATAGGGTGAACCCAATTCCTGCTGGCAAGTCTGTCGGTTGCTCAGGACCATTTTTGAGTATTTTGGTATAACAGAACTATGGCCTCCAGTGGCTCATTACAGCGTAATTCCGTTTCGTTCAGCTTCTTGTCCCCTTTATCTTTCTGCTTGTATATCAGTGAACAAAATACACAATATTTCAAATATCGACGGTGTCTTTAATGGAAAAAGACATGTTCCATTCAATCGTGGTATTTTTAATGCCAGCAGTAATACGCACGTTGGTTTTCGCTCTCGAGCTTACATTCGGTACTGCTTGGTTCTGTTTCGGGTATGCTGTACCTTGACAGTCATACACAGCCACTATGTCTGCTGAAGAAGAGTTGGTCGATACGTACGCAGTGTATGTGTTCACTGAATGCGGTGGGAATGTAGCACAACGACGCAATGCTGAGCTTTCAGTATGTAGGCGCCTACGAGAAACTCGATCCTTCGGTGTTAGGATGATTCAATACTATAGGCGTTTTCACAATTGTAAAGGTATTTTTACGTAAATAAAGGTAACTGGTGCAACAAACCAAATAAATCATAAATACATTGTTACTCAGTAACCAGCAACCGGATGCCGACTGTCCCTTGTGACAAAATGCTCAGAAAATTTACCAGTACAACACCTAAGACTTTTTGCCGAAGCGTTTGAACTCTATCATATTTTTTAGTTATTAATTTCTGAATACTGCACGTGCAATGGTACAGCTAATAATGCATTACGGCTTTCTGCAGTCTCGAATTTCTCCCAAGTACTCACAAAAAATAAATGGAGATAGACCAAAAAATATTATATAGCTTTTTCAAAGAAAAATGCATTCAAAAAATATGATTCTCTATCTGATAGATGCTGTGCTTATTTATTTTCAGTACAACGGTCAGTGCCATAAAATCAGAGAATTTAGACTGAATTTGGGTTACTAGATGTAGAAGCAAGTCGTATATTGCAGAGCGCTTAATGAACTACATAGGGTAAACGAACCAAAGAGTGCGCAGCAGCAAACAGAGCACCGCTTGTGCTCCTGACAGCTGACTGAACTTTTCAGCTCGCCACTGACGTAGTTGTGTTCAGACTGGTATCAGAAACACCTCGCAGAAATTGTTTGAAGAAATCCTGTGTTTCCGAGGTGAAGCGGGCAAGAATCACTTTTCAACTTTCCTGATATATTTCTGGTACTGAGATGCGTAAGTTATACACAGAAAACACAAGCAATAGCCTTTAATTCTTGATTACATTTTACTACCATATTGCATCCACATGTTTCCCAAATGTGATGTGTGCTGCCATCTGTTAACTTCGCTTCGCACATATAACGTCCACAAAGGGTGTGTGAGTTCTCTTTCTACATCTACATATATACTCCGCTAACCATCAAGCGGTGTGTGGCGGAGGGCATAATTCACGCCAAAGTCATATTTCCCCCCCTCTGTTCCATTCGCGGATCGCGCGAGGGAAAAACGACTGTCTGGACGCCTCAGTACGAGTTCTAATTTCCCTTATCTTTGAATGGTGATAATTGCACGATTTGAAAGTTGGTGGTAATAATATATGCTCTACATCCTCGGTGAAGATTGGATTTCGGAATTTTGTGAGCAGTCCCTTCCGTTTAGCCCGCTGTCTATCTGCAAGTGTGTCCCATTTCAAGCTTTCTATGCGATTTGTAACGCTCTCGCGACGGCTAAATGTATCAGTCACGAATTTTGCCGCTCTTCTTTGGACCTTCTCAATCTCTTCTATCAGACTCAACTGGTAAGGGTCCATACAGACGAATAATACTCTAAGACTGGACGAACTAACGTATTGTAAGCTATTTCCTTTCTTGAAGGACTGCATCGCTTCAGGATTCTACCAATCAACCGAAATCTAGAGTTTGCCTTACCCGTTACTTGTGTAATCTGATCATTCCATTTGAAATCGTTTCGAATAGTCACACCCAGATACTTGACAGATGTTACCGCTTCCAAAGACTGGGCATTTATTTTGCACTCGTACATTAATGGGGATTTTCGCATTGTTATACGCAGTAGGTTACACTTACTAATATTGAGAGATAACTGCCAGTCATTACACCAAGCATTTATTTTTTGCTAATCCTTAATGATTTGTTCACAACTTTCGTGTGGTACTACTTTCCTGTAGACTACAGCATCATCGGCAAACAGCCTAATACCGCTGTCAATACCATCAACCAGATCGTTTATGTAAATCGTAAAAAGCAGCGGACCTATTACGCTGCCCTGGGGCTTTAGGGTTGGTTGGTTCGTTCGTTTGTTGATTTGGAAGAGTAACAGAGAGGTCATCAGTCCCACCGGATTAGGGAAGGATGGGAAAGGAAGTCGGCCGTACCCTTTCAAAGTAACCATCCAGGCAATTGCCTGAAGCGATCTGGGGAAATCACGTAAACGCAAATCAGAATGTACGGCCGTGGGTTTGGACCGTCGTCCTTTCGAAAGCGAATCCAATGTGCTAACCACTGCGTCACCTCGCTCTCTCTCTCTTTAGGGCACAACTGCAAATTTGCGTTGTGCAGTCCGAAGGATAGGTTTTGTTTCTGAATGACTTCAAATTAAGTACGAAAATCGGACAGGAAGCTGAGCTAAACTGAAGAGCCGCTCAGTGAGGCCAGACAACGAACTGAGAACGGAAACAGCAAACATAGGTTGCCTCTGCTCTTGATACGAAGGAGTCTGCTTTTAGGAAAATAATGAAAGCTGCCAGTAGAGAACGTAGATTTTGGCGTTTCCAGAGGACTGGATCCAGTGCATTGAGTGTGGGAGATGGTGGTACTAACAATGCTCTTCACTGAGGGTAATATTGTGTTAATTTGTGACATTTGCTAAACGTGTATTCTGTAGGCATGTTTTACATACTCTCAGGCGCAGGTGAACGAAAGACTGCGCATTTCCCGTTTTTTGTATTTTTGAAAAGTTCAATGAATGTATTGCCTCTCTTAAGCTGTAGTTGCCTAGCGCGTAGATTTTGTGCCAATAAATATAAACATAAAATGATTTCATTTTCCTATTGATAATAATCCAGATATTTACGGTTATTCCTTAACTGCGCACTCTTAGGTTTGGTTCTCCTACAGCAATGCAGCTTTGATGAGGAAATCTTGCCTAAAGGAAAAAAGGAAACAAATATGGATCACAACAAAGCTCTGATTGCAGAGAAGCAAAGCAAGACAGCGCCTATTGCAAATGTAACGTCTCTAGGCAACAAACAAAGAACTGTCGTTGTGAATAGCGTAGGTACAATCCACTCCGGTAGAACATGATGAGCCGCCCGCTGTGGACGAGCGGTTCTAGGCGCTTCAGTCTGAACAGCGCTGCTGCTACGGTCGCAGGTTCGAATCCTGCCTGGGGCATGGATGTGTGTGAAGTCTTTAGGTTAATTAGGTGTAAGTAGTTCTAAGTCTAGGGGACATAACCTCAGATGTTAAGTCCCACTTGCTTAGTGAACCATTTTTTGAGAACATGATGTGCATGACCTGCACTAAGCCGCAAGTTTATGTTGCAGTACCGAGTTACAGAGAGCTGACGTAAACAAAGGTTCCAGCTCTCGGGGCGACATTACAGCTGAGCTCAAGACCCCAGACTCAGCCACCAGTACAGGCGGGCATCGGCCCCTGGTAGACGGCGCCACCGCACGCCTGCAGGCCTTCGCCGGCAGTAGGTCGAGTCGGCCGACTATGTGACCAATTGAGTCTATTGAGTCCTTGTTATGCTAACAGGTCGTGTGGCCGTCTCTGACACCTTGCTTTCTTAGGACAAGGCCGACAGGGCTAAAGTAAGTACTGTTCGTAAGGCTCTTAACCATCTCTTAAGCTGTTAATTATAAAACTTGCTAGGTTCGCTTACATACACACACATTTCGAATGCTACTTCGGTGACTGTCTATTTAAAACATAAATAAAATTACAACGTAACAGGAGTGATAGCACGGTTTCTTAGCAGGGCATTTCAGCCTCCATCTATTGATGCAATAACTGAAACTATTAAATGCTTAGATTAAAAAGAAAACAGATGGAGCCAGATCCTTGTTAGCTTATCGACTAAACCAAGACTAGGGAACACGATGATAACGGGCATCTTTAACGGTGATGCACTGGCAACCAATCAGCAAAAGTTAATTGCTGGAGTTAGGTATTCCGATCACACTGCTATGCTAAATCCATTCCAGGAATGAAAAGATGCATGGAAGAGTGGTGAACAAGTTGAAACCGCTTTTTGCAAGGATAAGTTGTTCTCAGTGTTAAAATTGTGGGAATAACATTGCTTGCTTTCGTAATGTTTGTCGAGAAGTACACTTTGAGTTACAAAGTAGGTCAGAAACGGTATCCATGTGTATTTTGTAGTGTTATACAATACGTTTTTACATGATTTCATAAACATAATACGTGATGACTGGGTGTTTTGTGATGTCCTCAGGTTAGTTAGGTTTAAGTAGTTCTAAGTTCTAGGGGACTGACGACCATAGATGTTAAGTCCCATAGTGCTCAGAGCCATTTGAACCATTTGAACCATAAACATAATACATGGCACAAGAACAATTTAAGCTCATCGACTAAACCAAAATTTACTTCACTAGTGTCTTAGTGTATTCTGGTAAGTAGTACCGACAACATACTTGTTGAAATATTTAGTTCGTGGATCCATTGTGCTAGCCAAGTTTGGCAGGGTTACCTCACCACGGTCGTCAACAAGTGCTACTAAACCTATAAGATTTATCAATAGCGCGAATAAGTGAGCTATGTGTATTTATTTTTCACTGATACAAAACACAAGTAAATCACGATAGTAGTGTCATATATGATTGTGCTCTTACATATTTTGAGGAATAATTTTACTGTCGTGCAAAGTTGGGATTTTTTTCCCACGGTCAGAGATCTGTAATTTTATTTTCATATTATGATAAGCAATATACGTGTGTTTGTGTATTATGATAATACGCAAATAAAATTACTAATATATATATATATATATATATATATATATATATCTGTGTGTGTTTATATTCAAAACCTTTTCTTATTCTGATAAATAAATTTATTGCTGATGAGAACGAATTTTCGAATATCGACCTTCCAGCTCTGTCTTGTTCCATCATCTAGTATTCGGAGTATTATCAATTCATATTAGCGTATTACGAAAAAATGCAATTTAAGTGTTGCTGTTCAATAAATATCTCATCAAAACGTTTTCGTCACTCTTAAAATTGGGCTAGGTCCGTTCGTATGTCTATCGCTGTTTTACATCTCGTATTACGCATCATGATGTTTAGATTTTTGGTATTATTTAGTGTTGATTATGGAAATACGATCTGTAAACACTGAAGAGTGCTTTGACACAGTAGTTCTCGTTCTTAAATGTTGTAGCCTTCCTCCAAACTTTATTTTCGTATTTAATCTCAAGTGTGCCTAAGCCAAATGTCGTAAAAAGAATACTAGTGCGGTTGACAGACATTTTAAACTTGAAAATAACATTGTGATACATATATATTATGTTCGCCGTATCTTCTTCCTTCCTAAAATGGCGCTTGTTGAGATTTGTTGTTCTTTATACTCTCATTGAGACGTAGAACTACGTTAACTGCATTCTTCCAGTTACTGACAGTAATTACTTGTTTGTATGCTTGCCTACTTAACACAGTATTGCACCCAACAAGTGTTCCGTAATCATTGTCTCGATCAGGTATGTTTTGGTACATCGTCACATGTAGACCTAAAAATGGAATATCAGCTACTTGCTTAGGATGTTATTTTTTAGCTGCATATATTTTGTAGCAATTTAGAAGTGTGATTACCACTTTTGCTGTCGGAGTCTTTCGTGGTGGCAAACTTTAAACATATCTTCTCAACTTACAATAAGCCTTGTCTCTTCCAGTAACACAGTAGAGTTTTAGGTGGCTTTCTCCGCCGTCGTCATCATGAGCTAAAATCACTGACTGCCAGGGTTGGCACAGTTAGAAAGGTGGGATGGCAGCGTCTAGAACCCTCCAGAGACGGCCAAAGTGACCCATATCTCGTGGGGTGGGGTTGGAATACAGTCTCACTCCATGTCTCTGGCAGCACGGGTCCTGCCTTGCTGGTGGTTGTCGCACAGTGTGGTAGGAATGCGGCTGGCCTGCTCCACCGAATCTGGAGGCAGCAGCGTCGCTCACACCGAAAAGATTCTGCAATCTCGCCTTTGCTGTAACCAGTTTCCCTGAACACTCTAATCAGACACTGAAATTCAGACTGTAGATGGTCGTCTTCAGAAATAACCTTAGCCCGGTATACTAACGCGTTCGGGACTGCTTTCTTATGTACAGGAAAGTGAAGGCTATTGACGTTCGAGTACGGGTCAGCATGCTTAGCTTTTCTGTACACTGAACGAGCAAGCCCAACTCCTGCCTTCCACTCAGCTAAAACATCCAAGAATGGAAGCCTGCCATCTCTGTCCATCTCGACAGCAAATTCAGTGTCAACAAATTAACTAGACGTTAATGGTCCTGGATGTTTCCTAAAACATACCCCTTCTGCTCATACATTAAGGAAAATTGCAGAATGTGGTGCGACACAACTGGTGCTAATACCATAGGCACATGGGGAACACACACAACACAGATCTGTACGTCCACGGTATTGGTGGTAAGTTACGAAAACCGTCCCGAAACACATGTGCTACAAAACGCCACTGTTTCCTGCGCATGTACTCCGACATCAATTTTGGAAATGATCACCATGCACACGTTCACACGCCGCACAACGGGTTGGCATACTCTGGATCAGGTAGTCGAGCAGTTACTGGGGTATAGCCTCCCATTCTTGCACCAGTGCCTGCCGGAGCTCCTAAAGTGTCCCACGGGTTTGAAGACGTGAAACGATACGCCGACCGAGAGCAGAACAGACGTGCTCGATGATGTTTAGGTCTGGAGAACAGGCAGGCCACTCCATTCGCCTGATATCTTCTGTTTCAAGGTACTCCTCCACGATGGCAGCTCGGTGGGGCCGTGCGTTATCATCCATCAGGAGGAAGGTGGGACCCACTGCACGCCTGAAAAGGCGGACATACTGGTGCAAAATGATGTCCCGATACACCTGACCTGTTACAGTTCCTCCGTCAAAGACAAGCAGGGGTTTACGTGCACCAGTCATAACCCCACCCCACACCATGAAACCACGACCTCCATACAGGTCCCTTTCAAGGACATTAAGGGGTTGGTATCTGGTTCCTGGTTCACGCCAGATGAAAACTCAGCGAGAATCACTGTTCATACTAAACCTGGACTCGTCCGTGAACATAACCAGGGACCACTGTTCCAGTGACCGTGTACTGTGTTCTTGACACCACGCTTTTCGGGCTCTCTTGTGACCAGGGGTCAGTGTAATGCACCTTACAGGTCTCTGGGCGAATAAACCATATCCGTTTAGTTGTCTGTAGACTGTGTGTCTGGAGACAACTGTTCCAGTGACTGTGGTAAGGTCCCGAGCAAGGCTATCTGCAGTACTCCGTGGCCGTCTGCGGGGACTGATGGTGAGATAACGGTCTTTTTGTGTTGTACACTGTGGACGTCCCGTACTGTAGCGCCTGGACATGTTTCCAGTCTGCTGGAATCGTTGCCATAATCTTGAGAACACATTTTGTGGCACACACAGGGCCCGTGCTACGACCTGCTGTGTTAGACCAGCCTCCAGTCGCCCTAGTATTCTACCCCTCATAACGTCATCAATATGTGTTCTCTGAGCCATTTTCAACACATAGTCACCATTAGCACGTCTGAAAACGTCTGCACACTTACTCGCTGCACCGTACTCTGACATGCACCAACACACCTCTGCGTATGTGGACTGTTGCCATCTCCACCGTTCGAAGACCGCAGGTGAAATGCACCGCATGGTCATACCCCGAGGTGATTTAAACCCGCAAACCGCCCACCAGAGCGTTGTTTCACCATGTATCAGCATTATGCTTAATTTATGAGTGTACTTACGCTGTAGTACGAAGGTTTTTTCAATTCAGTTTCTTTTCATTAGTTGCCCGATTTACGAATCTCATCTTCATTATTATTATGTAATACCATGTACCAAATTTGTCTATCCTCTTCATCTACATCCATACTCTGTAAGCCACTATGAAGTGCATGGCAGAGAGTACGTTCCATTGTACCAGTTATTAGGTCTTTTTCATGTACGGGGGATGGGAAGAATGATTGTTTAAATGCCTCTGTGCTGTAATTAATATAATCTTGTCTCACAATCCCTAAGAGAGCGATGTATACGGGGTTGCAGGATATTTATAGAGTCATCATTTAAAGCCCTTTCTTGAAACTTGGTAAGAAGGCCTTCTCGCGATGGTTTTCATCTATCTTCAGGAGTCTGCCTCACGTCTTTCTGTATCTCTGTGACAATCTGCTGCGTTCATTCGTGCTGCTCTCCTGTGTATAAGGTCAATATCCCCCCGTTAGTCTTATTCAGTACGGGTCCCACACACTTGAGCTGTATTCTAGAATGGGACGGAGGAGTCATTTGTAAGGAATTTCCTTTGTACACTATATTTCCCCAGTATTCTACCAATGAACCGAAGCCTCCCACCTTCTGTACCAACGACTGAGTCTCTGTGGTGGTTCTATTTCATGGTGCTACGAAGTGTTATAGGTATTTGTATGAGTTTACTCATTCCCATTGCGCTGATGTTATGTTTTTTCCTTTAGTGAAATTCTGACTTTTACATTTCTGAATATTCAGAAAAGATTGTCTATCCTTGCACCACTTTAAAATCGTATCAAAACCCCACAGAATATCTGTTCAGCTTCTCTCGGACTGTACTTCATTAGAGATAACTGCATTATCTGCAAAAAGACTGAGGGTACTGTGAAAATTGCCGCAAGGTCATTAATACACACTGAGGTGACGGAAGTAATGGCGTACCGATATGCACATATACAGATGGCAGTAGTATCGCGCACAGGGCAGTGCATTCCAGGAGTTATCGTTTGTACTCAGGTGATTCACGTGAAAACATTTCTGGAGAGATGATGGCCGCCCGATGGGAATTAGCAGACTTTGAGCGTGGAAAGATACGTAGTTGGAGCTAGACCCATGGGACATTCCATTTCGGAAATAGTTGGGAAATTCAATATTCCGAGAAAAACATCGTCAAGTGTGTGCCAAGAACACATTTCAGACGTTACCTCTTACGATGGACAACACAGTGACCGACGGCCTTCACTTAACAACAGGCAGCAGCGGCGTTGGAGTAGAGTCATCTGTGCTAACAGACAAGCAGCACTGTGGGACATAACAGCAGAAAGCAATGTGGGACGTACGAAGTATGTATTCGTTAGGACAGTAAAGCGAAATTTATCGTTAATGGGCAATGGCAGCAGACGATCGAAGCGAGTACCTTTGCTAACAACACGACGTCGCCTGCAGCGTCTCCTCAGGGTCCGTGACCATATCGATTGCATCCTGGACGACTAGAAAATCATGGCTGGTCACATGAGTCACCTTTCAGCTGGTAAGAGCTGATGTTGGGGTTCGAGTGTGGCGCAGACCCCAGTAAGCCGTGGACCCAAATTGTCAACAAGGTACTGTGCACGCTGATAGTGGTACCGTAATGGTGGAGGCTGTGTTTACATGGAATGCACTGGGTCCTCCGGTCCAGCTGAACCGATCATTGACTGTAAACAGCTACGTTCGTCTACTTGGGGAACATTGGCAGCAAACAAAGACGTCAATTTTATGCACGGCAATTGTTGTGGATTGGCAAGAGAGCCAACCCACTATGAGAGGAAGCCGAAAGGCACGCGTTTTAGCTCACGCAGGCTGGCGTGAGGTCTGGAACAGGTCAAGGAAATGAGACTAACAAAAAACGGACGTAGCTGCTGGAATACTTAACTTTAATCCATAATTGATGAACATCGCTCTTGACGGTACATGTTTTGCAGCATCAATAGTAACTGGTAATGGCGCCTTGCTAGGTCGTAGCAAATGACGTAGCTGAAGGCTATGCTAACTATCGTCTCGGCAAATGAGAGCGTAATTTGTCAGTGAACCATCGCTAGCAAAGTCTTGGGCGAGTGCTAGGAAGTCTCTCTAGACCTGCCGTGTGGCGGCGCTCGGTCTGCAATCACTGATAGTGGCGACACGCGGGTCCGACGTATACTAACGGACCGCGGCCGATTTAAAGGCTACCACCTAGCAAGTGTGGTGTCTGGCGGTGACATCATATTTATTAAATTATCAGTGGCTCAAACTCACAAGGTCTGTTGCTGTTGACTGGTGAGATTCCGGTGGTAGCAGAACCAGGTAAGTTTTCTATAGAAGAATAAGAAAGCACGTACTCCGGGGTGCCAAAGAAAACACTTGCTCCAGGCGAAGCGTAGTGATCATTTACTATAGGGTCGTCAGACCGAGCACTTGCTCTGCAGACCGCAGACACCATGATTGAACTTCTCAACCATTATTGCAGCCATCCTTTGTTCTCGTGCATGACTAAAGTGGGAAGTATGAGCCATATTTGCATACACAGGGTCAAGGTGAGTGCAAGGTCATTTTTCTTGAATCAAGGTAGACACATTTTATGTCAACTCGGAGCACTCCAACCTTGACGACAACAATAATAACAAAACTGTTTCGGTGCAATTAAGCCCAACAAATCCATCATTACACTTGCAGAATATATTTCCGAATAGCATTTGTAGTGTTGGTAGAAGAGCCAACACCGTGTTACTAGAGGAGGCCGAAATGCACGCTTTTTAGCTCACGCAGGCTAGCGCGAGGAGAGAAGAACTATACTGACGTGAGATATGGAACATGACAAGGAATGAGAATTCAGAAAGCGGACGTAATTAGTTTGATACTTAACTTTAATCCATTAATGATGAGCGTCGCTCTTGACTGTACATGATTCATAATATCAACAGTAACTGGTAATGCCGCCTTGCTAGGTCGTAGCAAATGATGTAGCTGAAGGCTATGCTGACTATCGTCTCGGCAAATGAGAGCGTATTTTGTCAGTGAACCATCGCTAGCAAAGTCGGCTGTACAACTGGGGCGAGTGCTAGGAAGTCTCTCTAGACCTGCCGTATGGCGGCGCTCGGTCTGCAATCACTGATAGTGGCGACACGCGGGTCCGACGTGTACTAACGGACCGCGGCCGATTTAAAGGCTACCACCTAGCAAGTGTGGTGTCTGGCGGTGACATCATATTTATTAAATTATCAGTGGCTCAAACTCACAAGGTCTGTTGCTGTTGACTGGTGAGATTCCGGTGGTAGCAGAACCAGGTAAGTTTTCTATAGAAGAATAAGAAAGCACGTACTCCGGGGTGCCAAAGAAAACACTTGCTCCAGGCGAAGCGTAGTGATCATTTACTATAGGGTCGTCAGACCGAGCACTTGCTCTGCAGACCGCAGACACCATGATTGAACTTCTCAACCATTATTGCAGCCATCCTTTGTTCTCGTGCATGACTAAAGTGGGAAGTATGAGCCATATTTGCATACACAGGGTCAAGGTGAGTGCAAGGTCATTTTTCTTGAATCAAGGTAGACACATTTTATGTCAACTCGGAGCACTCCAACCTTGACGACAACAATAATAACAAAACTGTTTCGGTGCAATTAAGCCCAACAAATCCATCATTACACTTGCAGAATATATTTCCGAATAGCATTTGTAGTGTTGGTAGAAGAGCCAACACCGTGTTACTAGAGGAGGCCGAAATGCACGCTTTTTAGCTCACGCAGGCTAGCGCGAGGAGAGAAGAACTATACTGACGTGAGATATGGAACATGACAAGGATTGAGAATTCAGAAAGCGGACGTAATTTGTTTGATACTTAACTTTAATCCATTAATGATGAGCGTCGCTCTTGACTGTACATGATTCATAATATCAACAGTAACTGGTAATGCCGCCTTGCTAGGTCGTAGCAAATGACGTAGCTGAAGGCTATGCTGACTATCGTCTCGGCAAATGAGAGCGTATTTTGTCAGTGAACCATCGCTAGCAAAGTCGGTTGTACAACTGGGGCGAGTGCTAGGAAGTCTCTCTAGACCTGCCGTATGGCGGCGCTCGGTCTGCAATCACTGATAGTGGCGACACGCGGGTCCGACGTATACTAACGGACCGCGGCCGATTTAAAGGCTACCACCTAGCAAGTGTGGTGTCTGGCGGTGACATCATATTTATTAAATTATCAGTGGCTCAAACTCACAAGGTCTGTTGCTGTTGACTGGTGAGATTCCGGTGGTAGCAGAACCAGGTAAGTTTTCTATAGAAGAATAAGAAAGCACGTACTCCGGGGTGCCAAAGAAAACACTTGCTCCAGGCGAAGCGTAGTGATCATTTACTATAGGGTCGTCAGACCGAGCACTTGCTCTGCAGACCGCAGACACCATGATTGAACTTCTCAACCATTATTGCAGCCATCCTTTGTTCTCGTGCATGACTAAAGTGGGAAGTATGAGCCATATTTGCATACACAGGGTCAAGGTGAGTGCAAGGTCATTTTTCTTGAATCAAGGTAGACACATTTTATGTCAACTCGGAGCACTCCAACCTTGACGACAACAATAATAACAAAACTGTTTCGGTGCAATTAAGCCCAACAAATCCATCATTACACTTGCAGAATATATTTCCGAATAGCATTTGTAGTGTTGGTAGAAGAGCCAACACCGTGTTACTAGAGGAGGCCGAAATGCACGCTTTTTAGCTCACGCAGGCTAGCGCGAGGAGAGAAGAACTATACTGACGTGAGATATGGAACATGACAAGGAATGAGAATTCAGAAAGCGGACGTAATTAGTTTGATACTTAACTTTAATCCATTAATGATGAGCGTCGCTCTTGACTGTACATGATTCATAATATCAACAGTAACTGGTAATGCCGCCTTGCTAGGTCGTAGCAAATGACGTAGCTGAAGGCTATGCTGACTATCGTCTCGGCAAATGAGAGCGTATTTTGTCAGTGAACCAACGCTAGCAAAGTCGGCTGTACAACTGGGGCGAGTGCTAGGAAGTCTCTCTAGACCTGCCGTATGGCGGCGCTCGGTCTGCAATCACTGATAGTGGCGACATGCGGGTCCGACGTGTACTAACAGACCGCGGCCGATTTAAAGGCTACCACCTAGCAAGTGTGGTGTCTGGCGGTGACATCATATTTATTAAATTATCAGTGGCTCAAACTCACAAGGTCTGTTGCTGTTGACTGGTGAGATTCCGGTGGTAGCAGAACCAGGTAAGTTTTCTATAGAAGAATAAGAAAGCACGTACTCCGGGGTGCCAAAGAAAACACTTGCTCCAGGCGAAGCGTAGTGATCATTTACTATAGGGTCGTCAGACCGAGCACTTGCTCTGCAGACCGCAGACACCATGATTGAACTTCTCAACCATTATTGCAGCCATCCTTTGTTCTCGTGCATGACTAAAGTGGGAAGTATGAGCCATATTTGCATACACAGGGTCAAGGTGAGTGCAAGGTCATTTTTCTTGAATCAAGGTAGACACATTTTATGTCAACTCGGAGCACTCCAACCTTGACGACAACAATAATAACAAAACTGTTTCGGTGCAATTAAGCCCAACAAATCCATCATTACACTTGCAGAATATATTTCCGAATAGCATTTGTAGTGTTGGTAGAAGAGCCAACACCGTGTTACTAGAGGAGGCCGAAATGCACGCTTTTTAGCTCACGCAGGCTAGCGCGAGGAGAGAAGAACTATACTGACGTGAGATATGGAACATGACAAGGAATGAGAATTCAGAAAGCGGACGTAATTAGTTTGATACTTAACTTTAATCCATTAATGATGAGCGTCGCTCTTGACTGTACATGATTCATAATATCAACAGTAACTGGTAATGCCGCCTTGCTAGGTCGTAGCAAATGACGTAGCTGAAGGCTATGCTGACTATCGTCTCGGCAAATGAGAGCGTATTTTGTCAGTGAACCATCGCTAGCAAAGTCGGTTGTACAACTGGGGCGAGTGCTAGGAAGTCTCTCTAGACCTGCCGTATGGCGGCGCTCGGTCTGCAATCACTGATAGTGGCGACACGCGGGTCCGACGTATACTAACGGACCGCGGCCGATTTAAAGGCTACCACCTAGCAAGTGTGGTGTCTGGCGGTGACATCATATTTATTAAATTATCAGTGGCTCAAACTCACAAGGTCTGTTGCTGTTGACTGGTGAGATTCCGGTGGTAGCAGAACCAGGTAAGTTTTCTATAGAAGAATAAGAAAGCACGTACTCCGGGGTGCCAAAGAAAACACTTGCTCCAGGCGAAGCGTAGTGATCATTTACTATAGGGTCGTCAGACCGAGCACTTGCTCTGCAGACCGCAGACACCATGATTGAACTTCTCAACCATTATTGCAGCCATCCTTTGTTCTCGTGCATGACTAAAGTGGGAAGTATGAGCCATATTTGCATACACAGGGTCAAGGTGAGTGCAAGGTCATTTTTCTTGAATCAAGGTAGACACATTTTATGTCAACTCGGAGCACTCCAACCTTGACGACAACAATAATAACAAAACTGTTTCGGTGCAATTAAGCCCAACAAATCCATCATTACACTTGCAGAATATATTTCCGAATAGCATTTGTAGTGTTGGTAGAAGAGCCAACACCGTGTTACTAGAGGAGGCCGAAATGCACGCTTTTTAGCTCACGCAGGCTAGCGCGAGGAGAGAAGAACTATACTGACGTGAGATATGGAACATGACAAGGAATGAGAATTCAGAAAGCGGACGTAATTAGTTTGATACTTAACTTTAATCCATTAATGATGAGCGTCGCTCTTGACTGTACATGATTCATAATATCAACAGTAACTGGTAATGCCGCCTTGCTAGGTCGTAGCAAATGACGTAGCTGAAGGCTATGCTGACTATCGTCTCGGCAAATGAGAGCGTATTTTGTCAGTGAACCATCGCTAGCAAAGTCGGTTGTACAACTGGGGCGAGTGCTAGGAAGTCTCTCTAGACCTGCCGTATGGCGGCGCTCGGTCTGCAATCACTGATAGTGGCGACACGCGGGTCCGACGTATACTAACGGACCGCGGCCGATTTAAAGGCTACCACCTAGCAAGTGTGGTGTCTGGCGGTGACATCATATTTATTAAATTATCAGTGGCTCAAACTCACAAGGTCTGTTGCTGTTGACTGGTGAGATTCCGGTGGTAGCAGAACCAGGTAAGTTTTCTATAGAAGAATAAGAAAGCACGTACTCCGGGGTGCCAAAGAAAACACTTGCTCCAGGCGAAGCGTAGTGATCATTTACTATAGGGTCGTCAGACCGAGCACTTGCTCTGCAGACCGCAGACACCATGATTGAACTTCTCAACCATTATTGCAGCCATCCTTTGTTCTCGTGCATGACTAAAGTGGGAAGTATGAGCCATATTTGCATACACAGGGTCAAGGTGAGTGCAAGGTCATTTTTCTTGAATCAAGGTAGACACATTTTATGTCAACTCGGAGCACTCCAACCTTGACGACAACAATAATAACAAAACTGTTTCGGTGCAATTAAGCCCAACAAATCCATCATTACACTTGCAGAATATATTTCCGAATAGCATTTGTAGTGTTGGTAGAAGAGCCAACACCGTGTTACTAGAGGAGGCCGAAATGCACGCTTTTTAGCTCACGCAGGCTAGCGCGAGGAGAGAAGAACTATACTGACGTGAGATATGGAACATGACAAGGAATGAGAATTCAGAAAGCGGACGTAATTAGTTTGATACTTAACTTTAATCCATTAATGATGAGCGTCGCTCTTGACTGTACATGATTCATAATATCAACAGTAACTGGTAATGCCGCCTTGCTAGGTCGTAGCAAATGACGTAGCTGAAGGCTATGCTGACTATCGTCTCGGCAAATGAGAGCGTATTTTGTCAGTGAACCATCGCTAGCAAAGTCGGTTGTACAACTGGGGCGAGTGCTAGGAAGTCTCTCTAGACCTGCCGTATGGCGGCGCTCGGTCTGCAATCACTGATAGTGGCGACACGCGGGTCCGACGTGTACTAACGGACCGCGGCCGATTTAAAGGCTACCACCTAGCAAGTGTGGTGTCTGGCGGTGACATCATATTTATTAAATTATCAGTGGCTCAAACTCACAAGGTCTGTTGCTGTTGACTGGTGAGATTCCGGTGGTAGCAGAACCAGGTAAGTTTTCTATAGAAGAATAAGAAAGCACGTACTCCGGGGTGCCAAAGAAAACACTTGCTCCAGGCGAAGCGTAGTGATCATTTACTATAGGGTCGTCAGACCGAGCACTTGCTCTGCAGACCGCAGACACCATGATTGAACTTCTCAACCATTATTGCAGCCATCCTTTGTTCTCGTGCATGACTAAAGTGGGAAGTATGAGCCATATTTGCATACACAGGGTCAAGGTGAGTGCAAGGTCATTTTTCTTGAATCAAGGTAGACACATTTTATGTCAACTCGGAGCACTCCAACCTTGACGACAACAATAATAACAAAACTGTTTCGGTGCAATTAAGCCCAACAAATCCATCATTACACTTGCAGAATATATTTCCGAATAGCATTTGTAGTGTTGGTAGAAGAGCCAACACCGTGTTACTAGAGGAGGCCGAAATGCACGCTTTTTAGCTCACGCAGGCTAGCGCGAGGAGAGAAGAACTATACTGACGTGAGATATGGAACATGACAAGGAATGAGAATTCAGAAAGCGGACGTAATTAGTTTGATACTTAACTTTAATCCATTAATGATGAGCGTCGCTCTTGACTGTACATGATTCATAATATCAACAGTAACTGGTAATGCCGCCTTGCTAGGTCGTAGCAAATGACGTAGCTGAAGGCTATGCTGACTATCGTCTCGGCAAATGAGAGCGTATTTTGTCAGTGAACCATCGCTAGCAAAGTCGGTTGTACAACTGGGGCGAGTGCTAGGAAGTCTCTCTAGACCTGCCGTATGGCGGCGCTCGGTCTGCAATCACTGATAGTGGCGACACGCGGGTCCGACGTGTACTAACGGACCGCGGCCGATTTAAAGGCTACCACCTAGCAAGTGTGGTGTCTGGCGGTGACATCATATTTATTAAATTATCAGTGGCTCAAACTCACAAGGTCTGTTGCTGTTGACTGGTGAGATTCCGGTGGTAGCAGAACCAGGTAAGTTTTCTATAGAAGAATAAGAAAGCACGTACTCCGGGGTGCCAAAGAAAACACTTGCTCCAGGCGAAGCGTAGTGATCATTTACTATAGGGTCGTCAGACCGAGCACTTGCTCTGCAGACCGCAGACACCATGATTGAACTTCTCAACCATTATTGCAGCCATCCTTTGTTCTCGTGCATGACTAAAGTGGGAAGTATGAGCCATATTTGCATACACAGGGTCAAGGTGAGTGCAAGGTCATTTTTCTTGAATCAAGGTAGACACATTTTATGTCAACTCGGAGCACTCCAACCTTGACGACAACAATAATAACAAAACTGTTTCGGTGCAATTAAGCCCAACAAATCCATCATTACACTTGCAGAATATATTTCCGAATAGCATTTGTAGTGTTGGTAGAAGAGCCAACACCGTGTTACTAGAGGAGGCCGAAATGCACGCTTTTTAGCTCACGCAGGCTAGCGCGAGGAGAGAAGAACTATACTGACGTGAGATATGGAACATGACAAGGAATGAGAATTCAGAAAGCGGACGTAATTAGTTTGATACTTAACTTTAATCCATTAATGATGAGCGTCGCTCTTGACTGTACATGATTCATAATATCAACAGTAACTGGTAATGCCGCCTTGCTAGGTCGTAGCAAATGACGTAGCTGAAGGCTATGCTGACTATCGTCTCGGCAAATGAGAGCGTATTTTGTCAGTGAACCATCGCTAGCAAAGTCGGTTGTACAACTGGGGCGAGTGCTAGGAAGTCTCTCTAGACCTGCCGTATGGCGGCGCTCGGTCTGCAATCACTGATAGTGGCGACACGCGGGTCCGACGTGTACTAACGGACCGCGGCCGATTTAAAGGCTACCACCTAGCAAGTGTGGTGTCTGGCGGTGACATCATATTTATTAAATTATCAGTGGCTCAAACTCACAAGGTCTGTTGCTGTTGACTGGTGAGATTCCGGTGGTAGCAGAACCAGGTAAGTTTTCTATAGAAGAATAAGAAAGCACGTACTCCGGGGTGCCAAAGAAAACACTTGCTCCAGGCGAAGCGTAGTGATCATTTACTATAGGGTCGTCAGACCGAGCACTTGCTCTGCAGACCGCAGACACCATGATTGAACTTCTCAACCATTATTGCAGCCATCCTTTGTTCTCGTGCATGACTAAAGTGGGAAGTATGAGCCATATTTGCATACACAGGGTCAAGGTGAGTGCAAGGTCATTTTTCTTGAATCAAGGTAGACACATTTTATGTCAACTCGGAGCACTCCAACCTTGACGACAACAATAATAACAAAACTGTTTCGGTGCAATTAAGCCCAACAAATCCATCATTACACTTGCAGAATATATTTCCGAATAGCATTTGTAGTGTTGGTAGAAGAGCCAACACCGTGTTACTAGAGGAGGCCGAAATGCACGCTTTTTAGCTCACGCAGGCTAGCGCGAGGAGAGAAGAACTATACTGACGTGAGATATGGAACATGACAAGGAATGAGAATTCAGAAAGCGGACGTAATTAGTTTGATACTTAACTTTAATCCATTAATGATGAGCGTCGCTCTTGACTGTACATGATTCATAATATCAACAGTAACTGGTAATGCCGCCTTGCTAGGTCGTAGCAAATGACGTAGCTGAAGGCTATGCTGACTATCGTCTCGGCAAATGAGAGCGTATTTTGTCAGTGAACCATCGCTAGCAAAGTCGGTTGTACAACTGGGGCGAGTGCTAGGAAGTCTCTCTAGACCT
The DNA here is from genome assembly GCF_023864345.2 of Schistocerca serialis cubense. NCBI lineage: Eukaryota > Metazoa > Arthropoda > Insecta > Orthoptera > Acrididae > Schistocerca > Schistocerca serialis. The sequence goes on from NC_064644.1 coordinate 524,913,487, forward strand.
GCCGTATGGCGGCGCTCGGTCTGCAATCACTGATAGTGGCGACACGCGGGTCCGACGTGTACTAACGGACCGCGGCCGATTTAAAGGCTACCACCTAGCAAGTGTGGTGTCTGGCGGTGACATCATATTTATTAAATTATCAGTGGCTCAAACTCACAAGGTCTGTTGCTGTTGACTGGTGAGATTCCGGTGGTAGCAGAACCAGGTAAGTTTTCTATAGAAGAATAAGAAAGCACGTACTCCGGGGTGCCAAAGAAAACACTTGCTCCAGGCGAAGCGTAGTGATCATTTACTATAGGGTCGTCAGACCGAGCACTTGCTCTGCAGACCGCAGACACCATGATTGAACTTCTCAACCATTATTGCAGCCATCCTTTGTTCTCGTGCATGACTAAAGTGGGAAGTATGAGCCATATTTGCATACACAGGGTCAAGGTGAGTGCAAGGTCATTTTTCTTGAATCAAGGTAGACACATTTTATGTCAACTCGGAGCACTCCAACCTTGACGACAACAATAATAACAAAACTGTTTCGGTGCAATTAAGCCCAACAAATCCATCATTACACTTGCAGAATATATTTCCGAATAGCATTTGTAGTGTTGGTAGAAGAGCCAACACCGTGTTACTAGAGGAGGCCGAAATGCACGCTTTTTAGCTCACGCAGGCTAGCGCGAGGAGAGAAGAACTATACTGACGTGAGATATGGAACATGACAAGGAATGAGAATTCAGAAAGCGGACGTAATTAGTTTGATACTTAACTTTAATCCATTAATGATGAGCGTCGCTCTTGACTGTACATGATTCATAATATCAACAGTAACTGGTAATGCCGCCTTGCTAGGTCGTAGCAAATGACGTAGCTGAAGGCTATGCTGACTATCGTCTCGGCAAATGAGAGCGTATTTTGTCAGTGAACCATCGCTAGCAAAGTCGGTTGTACAACTGGGGCGAGTGCTAGGAAGTCTCTCTAGACCTGCCGTATGGCGGCGCTCGGTCTGCAATCACTGATAGTGGCGACACGCGGGTCCGACGTATACTACCGGACCGCGGCCGATTTAAAGGCTACCACCTAGCAAGTGTGGTGTCTGGCGGTGACATCATATTTATTAAATTATCAGTGGCTCAAACTCACAAGGTCTGTTGCTGTTGACTGGTGAGATTCCGGTGGTAGCAGAACCAGGTAAGTTTTCTATAGAAGAATAAGAAAGCACGTACTCCGGGGTGCCAAAGAAAACACTTGCTCCAGGCGAAGCGTAGTGATCATTTACTATAGGGTCGTCAGACCGAGCACTTGCTCTGCAGACCGCAGACACCATGATTGAACTTCTCAACCATTATTGCAGCCATCCTTTGTTCTCGTGCATGACTAAAGTGGGAAGTATGAGCCATATTTGCATACACAGGGTCAAGGTGAGTGCAAGGTCATTTTTCTTGAATCAAGGTAGACACATTTTATGTCAACTCGGAGCACTCCAACCTTGACGACAACAATAATAACAAAACTGTTTCGGTGCAATTAAGCCCAACAAATCCATCATTACACTTGCAGAATATATTTCCGAATAGCATTTGTAGTGTTGGTAGAAGAGCCAACACCGTGTTACTAGAGGAGGCCGAAATGCACGCTTTTTAGCTCACGCAGGCTAGCGCGAGGAGAGAAGAACTATACTGACGTGAGATATGGAACATGACAAGGAATGAGAATTCAGAAAGCGGACGTAATTAGTTTGATACTTAACTTTAATCCATTAATGATGAGCGTCGCTCTTGACTGTACATGATTCATAATATCAACAGTAACTGGTAATGCCGCCTTGCTAGGTCGTAGCAAATGACGTAGCTGAAGGCTATGCTGACTATCGTCTCGGCAAATGAGAGCGTATTTTGTCAGTGAACCATCGCTAGCAAAGTCGGTTGTACAACTGGGGCGAGTGCTAGGAAGTCTCTCTAGACCTGCCGTATGGCGGCGCTCGGTCTGCAATCACTGATAGTGGCGACACGCGGGTCCGACGTATACTACCGGACCGCGGCCGATTTAAAGGCTACCACCTAGCAAGTGTGGTGTCTGGCGGTGACATCATATTTATTAAATTATCAGTGGCTCAAACTCACAAGGTCTGTTGCTGTTGACTGGTGAGATTCCGGTGGTAGCAGAACCAGGTAAGTTTTCTATAGAAGAATAAGAAAGCACGTACTCCGGGGTGCCAAAGAAAACACTTGCTCCAGGCGAAGCGTAGTGATCATTTACTATAGGGTCGTCAGACCGAGCACTTGCTCTGCAGACCGCAGACACCATGATTGAACTTCTCAACCATTATTGCAGCCATCCTTTGTTCTCGTGCATGACTAAAGTGGGAAGTATGAGCCATATTTGCATACACAGGGTCAAGGTGAGTGCAAGGTCATTTTTCTTGAATCAAGGTAGACACATTTTATGTCAACTCGGAGCACTCCAACCTTGACGACAACAATAATAACAAAACTGTTTCGGTGCAATTAAGCCCAACAAATCCATCATTACACTTGCAGAATATATTTCCGAATAGCATTTGTAGTGTTGGTAGAAGAGCCAACACCGTGTTACTAGAGGAGGCCGAAATGCACGCTTTTTAGCTCACGCAGGCTAGCGCGAGGAGAGAAGAACTATACTGACGTGAGATATGGAACATGACAAGGAATGAGAATTCAGAAAGCGGACGTAATTAGTTTGATACTTAACTTTAATCCATTAATGATGAGCGTCGCTCTTGACTGTACATGATTCATAATATCAACAGTAACTGGTAATGCCGCCTTGCTAGGTCGTAGCAAATGACGTAGCTGAAGGCTATGCTGACTATCGTCTCGGCAAATGAGAGCGTATTTTGTCAGTGAACCATCGCTAGCAAAGTCGGTTGTACAACTGGGGCGAGTGCTAGGAAGTCTCTCTAGACCTGCCGTATGGCGGCGCTCGGTCTGCAATCACTGATAGTGGCGACACGCGGGTCCGACGTGTACTAACGGACCGCGGCCGATTTAAAGGCTACCACCTAGCAAGTGTGGTGTCTGGCGGTGACATCATATTTATTAAATTATCAGTGGCTCAAACTCACAAGGTCTGTTGCTGTTGACTGGTGAGATTCCGGTGGTAGCAGAACCAGGTAAGTTTTCTATAGAAGAATAAGAAAGCACGTACTCCGGGGTGCCAAAGAAAACACTTGCTCCAGGCGAAGCGTAGTGATCATTTACTATAGGGTCGTCAGACCGAGCACTTGCTCTGCAGACCGCAGACACCATGATTGAACTTCTCAACCATTATTGCAGCCATCCTTTGTTCTCGTGCATGACTAAAGTGGGAAGTATGAGCCATATTTGCATACACAGGGTCAAGGTGAGTGCAAGGTCATTTTTCTTGAATCAAGGTAGACACATTTTATGTCAACTCGGAGCACTCCAACCTTGACGACAACAATAATAACAAAACTGTTTCGGTGCAATTAAGCCCAACAAATCCATCATTACACTTGCAGAATATATTTCTGAATAGCATTTGTAGTGTTGGTAGAAGAGCCAACACCGTGTTACTAGAGGAGGCCGAAATGCACGCTTTTTAGCTCACGCAGGCTAGCGCGAGGAGAGAAGAACTATACTGACGTGAGATATGGAACATGACAAGGAATGAGAATTCAGAAAGCGGACGTAATTAGTTTGATACTTAACTTTAATCCATTAATGATGAGCGTCGCTCTTGACTGTACATGATTCATAATATCAACAGTAACTGGTAATGCCGCCTTGCTAGGTCGTAGCAAATGACGTAGCTGAAGGCTATGCTGACTATCGTCTCGGCAAATGAGAGCGTATTTTGTCAGTGAACCATCGCTAGCAAAGTCGGTTGTACAACTGGGGCGAGTGCTAGGAAGTCTCTCTAGACCTGCCGTATGGCGGCGCTCGGTCTGCAATCACTGATAGTGGCGACACGCGGGTCCGACGTATACTACCGGACCGCGGCCGATTTAAAGGCTACCACCTAGCAAGTGTGGTGTCTGGCGGTGACATCATATTTATTAAATTATCAGTGGCTCAAACTCACAAGGTCTGTTGCTGTTGACTGGTGAGATTCCGGTGGTAGCAGAACCAGGTAAGTTTTCTATAGAAGAATAAGAAAGCACGTACTCCGGGGTGCCAAAGAAAACACTTGCTCCAGGCGAAGCGTAGTGATCATTTACTATAGGGTCGTCAGACCGAGCACTTGCTCTGCAGACCGCAGACACCATGATTGAACTTCTCAACCATTATTGCAGCCATCCTTTGTTCTCGTGCATGACTAAAGTGGGAAGTATGAGCCATATTTGCATACACAGGGTCAAGGTGAGTGCAAGGTCATTTTTCTTGAATCAAGGTAGACACATTTTATGTCAACTCGGAGCACTCCAACCTTGACGACAACAATAATAACAAAACTGTTTCGGTGCAATTAAGCCCAACAAATCCATCATTACACTTGCAGAATATATTTCCGAATAGCATTTGTAGTGTTGGTAGAAGAGCCAACACCGTGTTACTAGAGGAGGCCGAAATGCACGCTTTTTAGCTCACGCAGGCTAGCGCGAGGAGAGAAGAACTATACTGACGTGAGATATGGAACATGACAAGGAATGAGAATTCAGAAAGCGGACGTAATTAGTTTGATACTTAACTTTAATCCATTAATGATGAGCGTCGCTCTTGACTGTACATGATTCATAATATCAACAGTAACTGGTAATGCCGCCTTGCTAGGTCGTAGCAAATGACGTAGCTGAAGGCTATGCTGACTATCGTCTCGGCAAATGAGAGCGTATTTTGTCAGTGAACCATCGCTAGCAAAGTCGGTTGTACAACTGGGGCGAGTGCTAGGAAGTCTCTCTAGACCTGCCGTATGGCGGCGCTCGGTCTGCAATCACTGATAGTGGCGACACGCGGGTCCGACGTATACTACCGGACCGCGGCCGATTTAAAGGCTACCACCTAGCAAGTGTGGTGTCTGGCGGTGACATCATATTTATTAAATTATCAGTGGCTCAAACTCACAAGGTCTGTTGCTGTTGACTGGTGAGATTCCGGTGGTAGCAGAACCAGGTAAGTTTTCTATAGAAGAATAAGAAAGCACGTACTCCGGGGTGCCAAAGAAAACACTTGCTCCAGGCGAAGCGTAGTGATCATTTACTATAGGGTCGTCAGACCGAGCACTTGCTCTGCAGACCGCAGACACCATGATTGAACTTCTCAACCATTATTGCAGCCATCCTTTGTTCTCGTGCATGACTAAAGTGGGAAGTATGAGCCATATTTGCATACACAGGGTCAAGGTGAGTGCAAGGTCATTTTTCTTGAATCAAGGTAGACACATTTTATGTCAACTCGGAGCACTCCAACCTTGACGACAACAATAATAACAAAACTGTTTCGGTGCAATTAAGCCCAACAAATCCATCATTACACTTGCAGAATATATTTCCGAATAGCATTTGTAGTGTTGGTAGAAGAGCCAACACCGTGTTACTAGAGGAGGCCGAAATGCACGCTTTTTAGCTCACGCAGGCTAGCGCGAGGAGAGAAGAACTATACTGACGTGAGATATGGAACATGACAAGGAATGAGAATTCAGAAAGCGGACGTAATTAGTTTGATACTTAACTTTAATCCATTAATGATGAGCGTCGCTCTTGACTGTACATGATTCATAATATCAACAGTAACTGGTAATGCCGCCTTGCTAGGTCGTAGCAAATGACGTAGCTGAAGGCTATGCTGACTATCGTCTCGGCAAATGAGAGCGTATTTTGTCAGTGAACCATCGCTAGCAAAGTCGGTTGTACAACTGGGGCGAGTGCTAGGAAGTCTCTCTAGACCTGCCGTATGGCGGCGCTCGGTCTGCAATCACTGATAGTGGCGACACGCGGGTCCGACGTGTACTAACGGACCGCGGCCGATTTAAAGGCTACCACCTAGCAAGTGTGGTGTCTGGCGGTGACATCATATTTATTAAATTATCAGTGGCTCAAACTCACAAGGTCTGTTGCTGTTGACTGGTGAGATTCCGGTGGTAGCAGAACCAGGTAAGTTTTCTATAGAAGAATAAGAAAGCACGTACTCCGGGGTGCCAAAGAAAACACTTGCTCCAGGCGAAGCGTAGTGATCATTTACTATAGGGTCGTCAGACCGAGCACTTGCTCTGCAGACCGCAGACACCATGATTGAACTTCTCAACCATTATTGCAGCCATCCTTTGTTCTCGTGCATGACTAAAGTGGGAAGTATGAGCCATATTTGCATACACAGGGTCAAGGTGAGTGCAAGGTCATTTTTCTTGAATCAAGGTAGACACATTTTATGTCAACTCGGAGCACTCCAACCTTGACGACAACAATAATAACAAAACTGTTTCGGTGCAATTAAGCCCAACAAATCCATCATTACACTTGCAGAATATATTTCCGAATAGCATTTGTAGTGTTGGTAGAAGAGCCAACACCGTGTTACTAGAGGAGGCCGAAATGCACGCTTTTTAGCTCACGCAGGCTAGCGCGAGGAGAGAAGAACTATACTGACGTGAGATATGGAACATGACAAGGAATGAGAATTCAGAAAGCGGACGTAATTAGTTTGATACTTAACTTTAATCCATTAATGATGAGCGTCGCTCTTGACTGTACATGATTCATAATATCAACAGTAACTGGTAATGCCGCCTTGCTAGGTCGTAGCAAATGACGTAGCTGAAGGCTATGCTGACTATCGTCTCGGCAAATGAGAGCGTATTTTGTCAGTGAACCATCGCTAGCAAAGTCGGTTGTACAACTGGGGCGAGTGCTAGGAAGTCTCTCTAGACCTGCCGTATGGCGGCGCTCGGTCTGCAATCACTGATAGTGGCGACACGCGGGTCCGACGTATACTACCGGACCGCGGCCGATTTAAAGGCTACCACCTAGCAAGTGTGGTGTCTGGCGGTGACATCATATTTATTAAATTATCAGTGGCTCAAACTCACAAGGTCTGTTGCTGTTGACTGGTGAGATTCCGGTGGTAGCAGAACCAGGTAAGTTTTCTATAGAAGAATAAGAAAGCACGTACTCCGGGGTGCCAAAGAAAACACTTGCTCCAGGCGAAGCGTAGTGATCATTTACTATAGGGTCGTCAGACCGAGCACTTGCTCTGCAGACCGCAGACACCATGATTGAACTTCTCAACCATTATTGCAGCCATCCTTTGTTCTCGTGCATGACTAAAGTGGGAAGTATGAGCCATATTTGCATACACAGGGTCAAGGTGAGTGCAAGGTCATTTTTCTTGAATCAAGGTAGACACATTTTATGTCAACTCGGAGCACTCCAACCTTGACGACAACAATAATAACAAAACTGTTTCGGTGCAATTAAGCCCAACAAATCCATCATTACACTTGCAGAATATATTTCCGAATAGCATTTGTAGTGTTGGTAGAAGAGCCAACACCGTGTTACTAGAGGAGGCCGAAATGCACGCTTTTTAGCTCACGCAGGCTAGCGCGAGGAGAGAAGAACTATACTGACGTGAGATATGGAACATGACAAGGAATGAGAATTCAGAAAGCGGACGTAATTAGTTTGATACTTAACTTTAATCCATTAATGATGAGCGTCGCTCTTGACTGTACATGATTCATAATATCAACAGTAACTGGTAATGCCGCCTTGCTAGGTCGTAGCAAATGACGTAGCTGAAGGCTATGCTGACTATCGTCTCGGCAAATGAGAGCGTATTTTGTCAGTGAACCATCGCTAGCAAAGTCGGTTGTACAACTGGGGCGAGTGCTAGGAAGTCTCTCTAGACCTGCCGTATGGCGGCGCTCGGTCTGCAATCACTGATAGTGGCGACACGCGGGTCCGACGTATACTACCGGACCGCGGCCGATTTAAAGGCTACCACCTAGCAAGTGTGGTGTCTGGCGGTGACATCATATTTATTAAATTATCAGTGGCTCAAACTCACAAGGTCTGTTGCTGTTGACTGGTGAGATTCCGGTGGTAGCAGAACCAGGTAAGTTTTCTATAGAAGAATAAGAAAGCACGTACTCCGGGGTGCCAAAGAAAACACTTGCTCCAGGCGAAGCGTAGTGATCATTTACTATAGGGTCGTCAGACCGAGCACTTGCTCTGCAGACCGCAGACACCATGATTGAACTTCTCAACCATTATTGCAGCCATCCTTTGTTCTCGTGCATGACTAAAGTGGGAAGTATGAGCCATATTTGCATACACAGGGTCAAGGTGAGTGCAAGGTCATTTTTCTTGAATCAAGGTAGACACATTTTATGTCAACTCGGAGCACTCCAACCTTGACGACAACAATAATAACAAAACTGTTTCGGTGCAATTAAGCCCAACAAATCCATCATTACACTTGCAGAATATATTTCCGAATAGCATTTGTAGTGTTGGTAGAAGAGCCAACACCGTGTTACTAGAGGAGGCCGAAATGCACGCTTTTTAGCTCACGCAGGCTAGCGCGAGGAGAGAAGAACTATACTGACGTGAGATATGGAACATGACAAGGAATGAGAATTCAGAAAGCGGACGTAATTAGTTTGATACTTAACTTTAATCCATTAATGATGAGCGTCGCTCTTGACTGTACATGATTCATAATATCAACAGTAACTGGTAATGCCGCCTTGCTAGGTCGTAGCAAATGACGTAGCTGAAGGCTATGCTGACTATCGTCTCGGCAAATGAGAGCGTATTTTGTCAGTGAACCATCGCTAGCAAAGTCGGTTGTACAACTGGGGCGAGTGCTAGGAAGTCTCTCTAGACCTGCCGTATGGCGGCGCTCGGTCTGCAATCACTGATAGTGGCGACACGCGGGTCCGACGTATACTACCGGACCGCGGCCGATTTAAAGGCTACCACCTAGCAAGTGTGGTGTCTGGCGGTGACATCATATTTATTAAATTATCAGTGGCTCAAACTCACAAGGTCTGTTGCTGTTGACTGGTGAGATTCCGGTGGTAGCAGAACCAGGTAAGTTTTCTATAGAAGAATAAGAAAGCACGTACTCCGGGGTGCCAAAGAAAACACTTGCTCCAGGCGAAGCGTAGTGATCATTTACTATAGGGTCGTCAGACCGAGCACTTGCTCTGCAGACCGCAGACACCATGATTGAACTTCTCAACCATTATTGCAGCCATCCTTTGTTCTCGTGCATGACTAAAGTGGGAAGTATGAGCCATATTTGCATACACAGGGTCAAGGTGAGTGCAAGGTCATTTTTCTTGAATCAAGGTAGACACATTTTATGTCAACTCGGAGCACTCCAACCTTGACGACAACAATAATAACAAAACTGTTTCGGTGCAATTAAGCCCAACAAATCCATCATTACACTTGCAGAATATATTTCCGAATAGCATTTGTAGTGTTGGTAGAAGAGCCAACACCGTGTTACTAGAGGAGGCCGAAATGCACGCTTTTTAGCTCACGCAGGCTAGCGCGAGGAGAGAAGAACTATACTGACGTGAGATATGGAACATGACAAGGAATGAGAATTCAGAAAGCGGACGTAATTAGTTTGATACTTAACTTTAATCCATTAATGATGAGCGTCGCTCTTGACTGTACATGATTCATAATATCAACAGTAACTGGTAATGCCGCCTTGCTAGGTCGTAGCAAATGACGTAGCTGAAGGCTATGCTGACTATCGTCTCGGCAAATGAGAGCGTATTTTGTCAGTGAACCATCGCTAGCAAAGTCGGTTGTACAACTGGGGCGAGTGCTAGGAAGTCTCTCTAGACCTGCCGTATGGCGGCGCTCGGTCTGCAATCACTGATAGTGGCGACACGCGGGTCCGACGTATACTAACGGACCGCGGCCGATTTAAAGGCTACCACCTAGCAAGTGTGGTGTCTGGCGGTGACATCATATTTATTAAATTATCAGTGGCTCAAACTCACAAGGTCTGTTGCTGTTGACTGGTGAGATTCCGGTGGTAGCAGAACCAGGTAAGTTTTCTATAGAAGAATAAGAAAGCACGTACTCCGGGGTGCCAAAGAAAACACTTGCTCCAGGCGAAGCGTAGTGATCATTTACTATAGGGTCGTCAGACCGAGCACTTGCTCTGCAGACCGCAGACACCATGATTGAACTTCTCAACCATTATTGCAGCCATCCTTTGTTCTCGTGCATGACTAAAGTGGGAAGTATGAGCCATATTTGCATACACAGGGTCAAGGTGAGTGCAAGGTCATTTTTCTTGAATCAAGGTAGACACATTTTATGTCAACTCGGAGCACTCCAACCTTGACGACAACAATAATAACAAAACTGTTTCGGTGCAATTAAGCCCAACAAATCCATCATTACACTTGCAGAATATATTTCCGAATAGCATTTGTAGTGTTGGTAGAAGAGCCAACACCGTGTTACTAGAGGAGGCCGAAATGCACGCTTTTTAGCTCACGCAGGCTAGCACGAGGAGAGAAGAACTATACTGACGTGAGATATGGAACATGACAAGGAATGAGAATTCAGAAAGCGGACGTAATTAGTTTGATACTTAACTTTAATCCATTAATGATGAGCGTCGCTCTTGACTGTACATGATTCATAATATCAACAGTAACTGGTAATGCCGCCTTGCTAGGTCGTAGCAAATGACGTAGCTGAAGGCTATGCTGACTATCGTCTCGGCAAATGAGAGCGTATTTTGTCAGTGAACCATCGCTAGCAAAGTCGGTTGTACAACTGGGGCGAGTGCTAGGAAGTCTCTCTAGACCTGCCGTATGGCGGCGCTCGGTCTGCAATCACTGATAGTGGCGACACGCGGGTCCGACGTATACTACCGGACCGCGGCCGATTTAAAGGCTACCACCTAGCAAGTGTGGTGTCTGGCGGTGACATCATATTTATTAAATTATCAGTGGCTCAAACTCACAAGGTCTGTTGCTGTTGACTGGTGAGATTCCGGTGGTAGCAGAACCAGGTAAGTTTTCTATAGAAGAATAAGAAAGCACGTACTCCGGGGTGCCAAAGAAAACACTTGCTCCAGGCGAAGCGTAGTGATCATTTACTATAGGGTCGTCAGACCGAGCACTTGCTCTGCAGACCGCAGACACCATGATTGAACTTCTCAACCATTATTGCAGCCATCCTTTGTTCTCGTGCATGACTAAAGTGGGAAGTATGAGCCATATTTGCATACACAGGGTCAAGGTGAGTGCAAGGTCATTTTTCTTGAATCAAGGTAGACACATTTTATGTCAACTCGGAGCACTCCAACCTTGACGACAACAATAATAACAAAACTGTTTCGGTGCAATTAAGCCCAACAAATCCATCATTACACTTGCAGAATATATTTCCGAATAGCATTTGTAGTGTTGGTAGAAGAGCCAACACCGTGTTACTAGAGGAGGCCGAAATGCACGCTTTTTAGCTCACGCAGGCTAGCGCGAGGAGAGAAGAACTATACTGACGTGAGATATGGAACATGACAAGGAATGAGAATTCAGAAAGCGGACGTAATTAGTTTGATACTTAACTTTAATCCATTAATGATGAGCGTCGCTCTTGACTGTACATGATTCATAATATCAACAGTAACTGGTAATGCCGCCTTGCTAGGTCGTAGCAAATGACGTAGCTGAAGGCTATGCTGACTATCGTCTCGGCAAATGAGAGCGTATTTTGTCAGTGAACCATCGCTAGCAAAGTCGGTTGTACAACTGGGGCGAGTGCTAGGAAGTCTCTCTAGACCTGCCGTATGGCGGCGCTCGGTCTGCAATCACTGATAGTGGCGACACGCGGGTCCGACGTGTACTAACGGACCGCGGCCGATTTAAAGGCTACCACCTAGCAAGTGTGGTGTCTGGCGGTGACATCATATTTATTAAATTATCAGTGGCTCAAACTCACAAGGTCTGTTGCTGTTGACTGGTGAGATTCCGGTGGTAGCAGAACCAGGTAAGTTTTCTATAGAAGAATAAGAAAGCACGTACTCCGGGGTGCCAAAGAAAACACTTGCTCCAGGCGAAGCGTAGTGATCATTTACTATAGGGTCGTCAGACCGAGCACTTGCTCTGCAGACCGCAGACACCATGATTGAACTTCTCAACCATTATTGCAGCCATCCTTTGTTCTCGTGCATGACTAAAGTGGGAAGTATGAGCCATATTTGCATACACAGGGTCAAGGTGAGTGCAAGGTCATTTTTCTTGAATCAAGGTAGACACATTTTATGTCAACTCGGAGCACTCCAACCTTGACGACAACAATAATAACAAAACTGTTTCGGTGCAATTAAGCCCAACAAATCCATCATTACACTTGCAGAATATATTTCCGAATAGCATTTGTAGTGTTGGTAGAAGAGCCAACACCGTGTTACTAGAGGAGGCCGAAATGCACGCTTTTTAGCTCACGCAGGCTAGCGCGAGGAGAGAAGAACTATACTGACGTGAGATATGGAACATGACAAGGAATGAGAATTCAGAAAGCGGACGTAATTAGTTTGATACTTAACTTTAATCCATTAATGATGAGCGTCGCTCTTGACTGTACATGATTCATAATATCAACAGTAACTGGTAATGCCGCCTTGCTAGGTCGTAGCAAATGACGTAGCTGAAGGCTATGCTGACTATCGTCTCGGCAAATGAGAGCGTATTTTGTCAGTGAACCATCGCTAGCAAAGTCGGTTGTACAACTGGGGCGAGTGCTAGGAAGTCTCTCTAGACCTGCCGTATGGCGGCGCTCGGTCTGCAATCACTGATAGTGGCGACACGCGGGTCCGACGTGTACTAACGGACCGCGGCCGATTTAAAGGCTACCACCTAGCAAGTGTGGTGTCTGGCGGTGACATCATATTTATTAAATTATCAGTGGCTCAAACTCACAAGGTCTGTTGCTGTTGACTGGTGAGATTCCGGTGGTAGCAGAACCAGGTAAGTTTTCTATAGAAGAATAAGAAAGCACGTACTCCGGGGTGCCAAAGAAAACACTTGCTCCAGGCGAAGCGTAGTGATCATTTACTATAGGGTCGTCAGACCGAGCACTTGCTCTGCAGACCGCAGACACCATGATTGAACTTCTCAACCATTATTGCAGCCATCCTTTGTTCTCGTGCATGACTAAAGTGGGAAGTATGAGCCATATTTGCATACACAGGGTCAAGGTGAGTGCAAGGTCATTTTTCTTGAATCAAGGTAGACACATTTTATGTCAACTCGGAGCACTCCAACCTTGACGACAACAATAATAACAAAACTGTTTCGGTGCAATTAAGCCCAACAAATCCATCATTACACTTGCAGAATATATTTCCGAATAGCATTTGTAGTGTTGGTAGAAGAGCCAACACCGTGTTACTAGAGGAGGCCGAAATGCACGCTTTTTAGCTCACGCAGGCTAGCGCGAGGAGAGAAGAACTATACTGACGTGAGATATGGAACATGACAAGGAATGAGAATTCAGAAAGCGGACGTAATTAGTTTGATACTTAACTTTAATCCATTAATGATGAGCGTCGCTCTTGACTGTACATGATTCATAATATCAACAGTAACTGGTAATGCCGCCTTGCTAGGTCGTAGCAAATGACGTAGCTGAAGGCTATGCTGACTATCGTCTCGGCAAATGAGAGCGTATTTTGTCAGTGAACCATCGCTAGCAAAGTCGGTTGTACAACTGGGGCGAGTGCTAGGAAGTCTCTCTAGACCTGCCGTATGGCGGCGCTCGGTCTGCAATCACTGATAGTGGCGACACGCGGGTCCGACGTGTACTAACGGACCGCGGCCGATTTAAAGGCTACCACCTAGCAAGTGTGGTGTCTGGCGGTGACATCATATTTATTAAATTATCAGTGGCTCAAACTCACAAGGTCTGTTGCTGTTGACTGGTGAGATTCCGGTGGTAGCAGAACCAGGTAAGTTTTCTATAGAAGAATAAGAAAGCACGTACTCCGGGGTGCCAAAGAAAACACTTGCTCCAGGCGAAGCGTAGTGATCATTTACTATAGGGTCGTCAGACCGAGCACTTGCTCTGCAGACCGCAGACACCATGATTGAACTTCTCAACCATTATTGCAGCCATCCTTTGTTCTCGTGCATGACTAAAGTGGGAAGTATGAGCCATATTTGCATACACAGGGTCAAGGTGAGTGCAAGGTCATTTTTCTTGAATCAAGGTAGACACATTTTATGTCAACTCGGAGCACTCCAACCTTGACGACAACAATAATAACAAAACTGTTTCGGTGCAATTAAGCCCAACAAATCCATCATTACACTTGCAGAATATATTTCCGAATAGCATTTGTAGTGTTGGTAGAAGAGCCAACACCGTGTTACTAGAGGAGGCCGAAATGCACGCTTTTTAGCTCACGCAGGCTAGCGCGAGGAGAGAAGAACTATACTGACGTGAGATATGGAACATGACAAGGAATGAGAATTCAGAAAGCGGACGTAATTAGTTTGATACTTAACTTTAATCCATTAATGATGAGCGTCGCTCTTGACTGTACATGATTCATAATATCAACAGTAACTGGTAATGCCGCCTTGCTAGGTCGTAGCAAATGACGTAGCTGAAGGCTATGCTGACTATCGTCTCGGCAAATGAGAGCGTATTTTGTCAGTGAACCATCGCTAGCAAAGTCGGTTGTACAACTGGGGCGAGTGCTAGGAAGTCTCTCTAGACCTGCCGTATGGCGGCGCTCGGTCTGCAATCACTGATAGTGGCGACACGCGGGTCCGACGTGTACTAACGGACCGCGGCCGATTTAAAGGCTACCACCTAGCAAGTGTGGTGTCTGGCGGTGACATCATATTTATTAAATTATCAGTGGCTCAAACTCACAAGGTCTGTTGCTGTTGACTGGTGAGATTCCGGTGGTAGCAGAACCAGGTAAGTTTTCTATAGAAGAATAAGAAAGCACGTACTCCGGGGTGCCAAAGAAAACACTTGCTCCAGGCGAAGCGTAGTGATCATTTACTATAGGGTCGTCAGACCGAGCACTTGCTCTGCAGACCGCAGACACCATGATTGAACTTCTCAACCATTATTGCAGCCATCCTTTGTTCTCGTGCATGACTAAAGTGGGAAGTATGAGCCATATTTGCATACACAGGGTCAAGGTGAGTGCAAGGTCATTTTTCTTGAATCAAGGTAGACACATTTTATGTCAACTCGGAGCACTCCAACCTTGACGACAACAATAATAACAAAACTGTTTCGGTGCAATTAAGCCCAACAAATCCATCATTACACTTGCAGAATATATTTCCGAATAGCATTTGTAGTGTTGGTAGAAGAGCCAACACCGTGTTACTAGAGGAGGCCGAAATGCACGCTTTTTAGCTCACGCAGGCTAGCGCGAGGAGAGAAGAACTATACTGACGTGAGATATGGAACATGACAAGGAATGAGAATTCAGAAAGCGGACGTAATTAGTTTGATACTTAACTTTAATCCATTAATGATGAGCGTCGCTCTTGACTGTACATGATTCATAATATCAACAGTAACTGGTAATGCCGCCTTGCTAGGTCGTAGCAAATGACGTAGCTGAAGGCTATGCTGACTATCGTCTCGGCAAATGAGAGCGTATTTTGTCAGTGAACCATCGCTAGCAAAGTCGGTTGTACAACTGGGGCGAGTGCTAGGAAGTCTCTCTAGACCTGCCGTATGGCGGCGCTCGGTCTGCAATCACTGATAGTGGCGACACGCGGGTCCGACGTGTACTAACGGACCGCGGCCGATTTAAAGGCTACCACCTAGCAAGTGTGGTGTCTGGCGGTGACATCATATTTATTAAATTATCAGTGGCTCAAACTCACAAGGTCTGTTGCTGTTGACTGGTGAGATTCCGGTGGTAGCAGAACCAGGTAAGTTTTCTATAGAAGAATAAGAAAGCACGTACTCCGGGGTGCCAAAGAAAACACTTGCTCCAGGCGAAGCGTAGTGATCATTTACTATAGGGTCGTCAGACCGAGCACTTGCTCTGCAGACCGCAGACACCATGATTGAACTTCTCAACCATTATTGCAGCCATCCTTTGTTCTCGTGCATGACTAAAGTGGGAAGTATGAGCCATATTTGCATACACAGGGTCAAGGTGAGTGCAAGGTCATTTTTCTTGAATCAAGGTAGACACATTTTATGTCAACTCGGAGCACTCCAACCTTGACGACAACAATAATAACAAAACTGTTTCGGTGCAATTAAGCCCAACAAATCCATCATTACACTTGCAGAATATATTTCCGAATAGCATTTGTAGTGTTGGTAGAAGAGCCAACACCGTGTTACTAGAGGAGGCCGAAATGCACGCTTTTTAGCTCACGCAGGCTAGCGCGAGGAGAGAAGAACTATACTGACGTGAGATATGGAACATGACAAGGAATGAGAATTCAGAAAGCGGACGTAATTAGTTTGATACTTAACTTTAATCCATTAATGATGAGCGTCGCTCTTGACTGTACATGATTCATAATATCAACAGTAACTGGTAATGCCGCCTTGCTAGGTCGTAGCAAATGACGTAGCTGAAGGCTATGCTGACTATCGTCTCGGCAAATGAGAGCGTATTTTGTCAGTGAACCATCGCTAGCAAAGTCGGTTGTACAACTGGGGCGAGTGCTAGGAAGTCTCTCTAGACCTGCCGTATGGCGGCGCTCGGTCTGCAATCACTGATAGTGGCGACACGCGGGTCCGACGTGTACTAACGGACCGCGGCCGATTTAAAGGCTACCACCTAGCAAGTGTGGTGTCTGGCGGTGACATCATATTTATTAAATTATCAGTGGCTCAAACTCACAAGGTCTGTTGCTGTTGACTGGTGAGATTCCGGTGGTAGCAGAACCAGGTAAGTTTTCTATAGAAGAATAAGAAAGCACGTACTCCGGGGTGCCAAAGAAAACACTTGCTCCAGGCGAAGCGTAGTGATCATTTACTATAGGGTCGTCAGACCGAGCACTTGCTCTGCAGACCGCAGACACCATGATTGAACTTCTCAACCATTATTGCAGCCATCCTTTGTTCTCGTGCATGACTAAAGTGGGAAGTATGAGCCATATTTGCATACACAGGGTCAAGGTGAGTGCAAGGTCATTTTTCTTGAATCAAGGTAGACACATTTTATGTCAACTCGGAGCACTCCAACCTTGACGACAACAATAATAACAAAACTGTTTCGGTGCAATTAAGCCCAACAAATCCATCATTACACTTGCAGAATATATTTCCGAATAGCATTTGTAGTGTTGGTAGAAGAGCCAACACCGTGTTACTAGAGGAGGCCGAAATGCACGCTTTTTAGCTCACGCAGGCTAGCGCGAGGAGAGAAGAACTATACTGACGTGAGATATGGAACATGACAAGGAATGAGAATTCAGAAAGCGGACGTAATTAGTTTGATACTTAACTTTAATCCATTAATGATGAGCGTCGCTCTTGACTGTACATGATTCATAATATCAACAGTAACTGGTAATGCCGCCTTGCTAGGTCGTAGCAAATGACGTAGCTGAAGGCTATGCTGACTATCGTCTCGGCAAATGAGAGCGTATTTTGTCAGTGAACCATCGCTAGCAAAGTCGGTTGTACAACTGGGGCGAGTGCTAGGAAGTCTCTCTAGACCTGCCGTATGGCGGCGCTCGGTCTGCAATCACTGATAGTGGCGACACGCGGGTCCGACGTGTACTAACGGACCGCGGCCGATTTAAAGGCTACCACCTAGCAAGTGTGGTGTCTGGCGGTGACATCATATTTATTAAATTATCAGTGGCTCAAACTCACAAGGTCTGTTGCTGTTGACTGGTGAGATTCCGGTGGTAGCAGAACCAGGTAAGTTTTCTATAGAAGAATAAGAAAGCACGTACTCCGGGGTGCCAAAGAAAACACTTGCTCCAGGCGAAGCGTAGTGATCATTTACTATAGGGTCGTCAGACCGAGCACTTGCTCTGCAGACCGCAGACACCATGATTGAACTTCTCAACCATTATTGCAGCCATCCTTTGTTCTCGTGCATGACTAAAGTGGGAAGTATGAGCCATATTTGCATACACAGGGTCAAGGTGAGTGCAAGGTCATTTTTCTTGAATCAAGGTAGACACATTTTATGTCAACTCGGAGCACTCCAACCTTGACGACAACAATAATAACAAAACTGTTTCGGTGCAATTAAGCCCAACAAATCCATCATTACACTTGCAGAATATATTTCCGAATAGCATTTGTAGTGTTGGTAGAAGAGCCAACACCGTGTTACTAGAGGAGGCCGAAATGCACGCTTTTTAGCTCACGCAGGCTAGCGCGAGGAGAGAAGAACTATACTGACGTGAGATATGGAACATGACAAGGAATGAGAATTCAGAAAGCGGACGTAATTAGTTTGATACTTAACTTTAATCCATTAATGATGAGCGTCGCTCTTGACTGTACATGATTCATAATATCAACAGTAACTGGTAATGCCGCCTTGCTAGGTCGTAGCAAATGACGTAGCTGAAGGCTATGCTGACTATCGTCTCGGCAAATGAGAGCGTATTTTGTCAGTGAACCATCGCTAGCAAAGTCGGTTGTACAACTGGGGCGAGTGCTAGGAAGTCTCTCTAGACCTGCCGTATGGCGGCGCTCGGTCTGCAATCACTGATAGTGGCGACACGCGGGTCCGACGTGTACTAACGGACCGCGGCCGATTTAAAGGCTACCACCTAGCAAGTGTGGTGTCTGGCGGTGACATCATATTTATTAAATTATCAGTGGCTCAAACTCACAAGGTCTGTTGCTGTTGACTGGTGAGATTCCGGTGGTAGCAGAACCAGGTAAGTTTTCTATAGAAGAATAAGAAAGCACGTACTCCGGGGTGCCAAAGAAAACACTTGCTCCAGGCGAAGCGTAGTGATCATTTACTATAGGGTCGTCAGACCGAGCACTTGCTCTGCAGACCGCAGACACCATGATTGAACTTCTCAACCATTATTGCAGCCATCCTTTGTTCTCGTGCATGACTAAAGTGGGAAGTATGAGCCATATTTGCATACACAGGGTCAAGGTGAGTGCAAGGTCATTTTTCTTGAATCAAGGTAGACACATTTTATGTCAACTCGGAGCACTCTAACCTTGACGACAACAATAATAACAAAACTGTTTCGGTGCAATTAAGCCCAACAAATCCATCATTACACTTGCAGAATATATTTCCGAATAGCATTTGTAGTGTTGGTAGAAGAGCCAACACCGTGTTACTAGAGGAGGCCGAAATGCACGCTTTTTAGCTCACGCAGGCTAGCGCGAGGAGAGAAGAACTATACTGACGTGAGATATGGAACATGACAAGGAATGAGAATTCAGAAAGCGGACGTAATTAGTTTGATACTTAACTTTAATCCATTAATGATGAGCGTCGCTCTTGACTGTACATGATTCATAATATCAACAGTAACTGGTAATGCCGCCTTGCTAGGTCGTAGCAAATGACGTAGCTGAAGGCTATGCTGACTATCGTCTCGGCAAATGAGAGCGTATTTTGTCAGTGAACCATCGCTAGCAAAGTCGGTTGTACAACTGGGGCGAGTGCTAGGAAGTCTCTCTAGACCTGCCGTATGGCGGCGCTCGGTCTGCAATCACTGATAGTGGCGACACGCGGGTCCGACGTGTACTAACGGACCGCGGCCGATTTAAAGGCTACCACCTAGCAAGTGTGGTGTCTGGCGGTGACATCATATTTATTAAATTATCAGTGGCTCAAACTCACAAGGTCTGTTGCTGTTGACTGGTGAGATTCCGGTGGTAGCAGAACCAGGTAAGTTTTCTATAGAAGAATAAGAAAGCACGTACTCCGGGGTGCCAAAGAAAACACTTGCTCCAGGCGAAGC
The DNA here is from genome assembly GCF_023864345.2 of Schistocerca serialis cubense. Lineage (NCBI taxonomy): Eukaryota > Metazoa > Arthropoda > Insecta > Orthoptera > Acrididae > Schistocerca > Schistocerca serialis. Next base: position 524,933,365 of record NC_064644.1, read on the forward strand.
GTAGTGATCATTTACTATAGGGTCGTCAGACCGAGCACTTGCTCTGCAGACCGCAGACACCATGATTGAACTTCTCAACCATTATTGCAGCCATCCTTTGTTCTCGTGCATGACTAAAGTGGGAAGTATGAGCCATATTTGCATACACAGGGTCAAGGTGAGTGCAAGGTCATTTTTCTTGAATCAAGGTAGACACATTTTATGTCAACTCGGAGCACTCCAACCTTGACGACAACAATAATAACAAAACTGTTTCGGTGCAATTAAGCCCAACAAATCCATCATTACACTTGCAGAATATATTTCCGAATAGCATTTGTAGTGTTGGTAGAAGAGCCAACACCGTGTTACTAGAGGAGGCCGAAATGCACGCTTTTTAGCTCACGCAGGCTAGCGCGAGGAGAGAAGAACTATACTGACGTGAGATATGGAACATGACAAGGAATGAGAATTCAGAAAGCGGACGTAATTAGTTTGATACTTAACTTTAATCCATTAATGATGAGCGTCGCTCTTGACTGTACATGATTCATAATATCAACAGTAACTGGTAATGCCGCCTTGCTAGGTCGTAGCAAATGACGTAGCTGAAGGCTATGCTGACTATCGTCTCGGCAAATGAGAGCGTATTTTGTCAGTGAACCATCGCTAGCAAAGTCGGTTGTACAACTGGGGCGAGTGCTAGGAAGTCTCTCTAGACCTGCCGTATGGCGGCGCTCGGTCTGCAATCACTGATAGTGGCGACACGCGGGTCCGACGTGTACTAACGGACCGCGGCCGATTTAAAGGCTACCACCTAGCAAGTGTGGTGTCTGGCGGTGACATCATATTTATTAAATTATCAGTGGCTCAAACTCACAAGGTCTGTTGCTGTTGACTGGTGAGATTCCGGTGGTAGCAGAACCAGGTAAGTTTTCTATAGAAGAATAAGAAAGCACGTACTCCGGGGTGCCAAAGAAAACACTTGCTCCAGGCGAAGCGTAGTGATCATTTACTATAGGGTCGTCAGACCGAGCACTTGCTCTGCAGACCGCAGACACCATGATTGAACTTCTCAACCATTATTGCAGCCATCCTTTGTTCTCGTGCATGACTAAAGTGGGAAGTATGAGCCATATTTGCATACACAGGGTCAAGGTGAGTGCAAGGTCATTTTTCTTGAATCAAGGTAGACACATTTTATGTCAACTCGGAGCACTCCAACCTTGACGACAACAATAATAACAAAACTGTTTCGGTGCAATTAAGCCCAACAAATCCATCATTACACTTGCAGAATATATTTCCGAATAGCATTTGTAGTGTTGGTAGAAGAGCCAACACCGTGTTACTAGAGGAGGCCGAAATGCACGCTTTTTAGCTCACGCAGGCTAGCGCGAGGAGAGAAGAACTATACTGACGTGAGATATGGAACATGACAAGGAATGAGAATTCAGAAAGCGGACGTAATTAGTTTGATACTTAACTTTAATCCATTAATGATGAGCGTCGCTCTTGACTGTACATGATTCATAATATCAACAGTAACTGGTAATGCCGCCTTGCTAGGTCGTAGCAAATGACGTAGCTGAAGGCTATGCTGACTATCGTCTCGGCAAATGAGAGCGTATTTTGTCAGTGAACCATCGCTAGCAAAGTCGGTTGTACAACTGGGGCGAGTGCTAGGAAGTCTCTCTAGACCTGCCGTATGGCGGCGCTCGGTCTGCAATCACTGATAGTGGCGACACGCGGGTCCGACGTATACTACCGGACCGCGGCCGATTTAAAGGCTACCACCTAGCAAGTGTGGTGTCTGGCGGTGACACCACAGTTCAGTTGGTGCGCAACGTCCTGCATCGGGAACACTTTCGCAGTTATTAATAGCTATAGATGCAGCGTGACTCAGTACTTCTGCTTGGGACTTCCAACGGTTCGTTGAGCCCATGCCACGTCAACAGGCTGCACTACGCAGGGGAAAGGAGGTCTGAGACTACCTTAGGAGGTATCCCGCTAGTTTTGTCAAGTCAGTATACAACATAAACGGAAACGGGCCAACTCGCTTCCCTGGTGTACTCCCAAACTTAATGCCGTGTCTGTCAATGACTATCCGTCCAAGATAACTTGTTGCGCCCTCCTCACCAAAAAACCCTCAGTGCAGTCACAAAGTTCGCTACGTACTGAATACGAACGTACTTTTGATAATAAGCGTAGGTATGGTACTGAGTAAAATGATTTTCGCTCCATTCATTTCTTTCAGGATGTTATGTGAGAAAAGTTGGAGCTGGTTTTACATCTGCGATATTATCGAAATCCACACTGGTTGGCATGAATGAGGTCACTCCGTTCAAGATACATCATTGTTTTGAGCTCTGAATATGTTCTACAGTTCTACAACAAACAGATGTAAAGGATATTGGACGGTAGTTTTGTGGATCACTCCTGCTACCCTTCTTGAAGATGGGTGTTACCCGTACTGTCTTCTAACTACTAGGTACGGTTCTTTTGTTGCCGGCATCTACGATAAATTGTAGGTAACAGAGGGACTATCTCGCCCGCAAATGAGGCGTACAATCTAACAGAGATTGCGACGGGTCTTGTGGCTATGTTCAGTTTTAATGATTTCCGCCATTTCTTAGCGCCACTTGCACTAATATATATATATATATATATATATATATATATATATATATATATATATATATATATTTTTTTTTTTTTTTTTTTTTTTTTTCACCCAACTTTTCAGTGGCATGAGCATTGAACTGGGACATTACTCCTGGGTATTCGTCTGCAGAGGAACATTTGAAGAAAGAGCTAAGCCTTTCCGCTTTTGATTTGTTGCTCTGCATTTCATTTTTTGTCTCGTCCGTGAGTGACTGGACGCAAACTCGGTGCCACAGCCTTTGCTTATGACCAGAATTTCTTTGGGTTTTGTGAAAGACCTTTCGATAATTTTCTGCTAATGTAGTCACTGAAGTCATCAAACATTACTCCTTTAACTGCCACATGTACTGAATTGAGCCCTCTCTGTCTATAGCCCCATGCTTTGTTTTATGCTTATTATCCAGTAATGCTTGTTTCTTTAGAAATTTCTGTAGAGTGATTGTACACCACGGAGAATCTCTCCCACGATTAAAAGAGCGCTGAAAAATCTGCAGTTGAGATCCAAGAAATATTCAAGTATATATCCCGCGCAGCCTCAGAGGTCAGTTAGTTCGATTATTGAGACGCTATTAAGTAAAAGTTACCTGCTCATATTGCTTGCACCCAGTGTTGTAGATACAACACACCCTTACTGTTTCTGTAACTTAGCTCACGCCAAAGTAATATTTTTATATACACGATTTTTGTGAAGATGGTTAAATTGTTAAAGTATCAGAGATTGTACATACTTTTTGAATGCTTTGCCATTTAGTAAATGCAATATCTTCCACCGTTTTCCCACTGAAATTTGGATTTCCAATTGTACCTCGCCACATTGCACTTCACGGACACAGGGATTAAAACTCAAGCTTAATGTGCTTAGCAAAGTTGCATGCCCTAGCACTGCACCGCGCAAAGTTTCTTTTCTTTTAGCTCGTTAGAGGGCTGCAATGTATTTTTATGTTGATGCCTTTCGAGCACTACCGAGTTTCCACTGCCACAGGTAAGCTAAAAAAATTTGTTTGGATCAGTTTTACACTACAGTCGAACATAGTAAGATTATTCAGTGAAGCTTTGCATTTCAAAATTGTCTTTAGGTTTCTTATGCAGACATTGTCATACGTATACAGCAATGTAGCGTTTGCGTGTGTTTCATTTAAAGTTTGGAATGTTTCGAGTTAGTTCTGATACGTAAATCTACAGGGCATTTTTGCAGAAACATTCTGGAGACTTATTCTTTCAAAATTCGTTTTGAAATCTTACTTATAATTTTTTATTCTGCTAGTTTTGTGTGCAGGAATTGCAAGTTACGACATATTGTGACGTCACACATTGAACTTCACGGTAAAGATTTTCAGTTTTCCTGGCATACAATTTTGGCTTTCTAATAAATTTGCTAGAGGTTAATTGCAGCACGTGAATATATTTACACTGATTAGCCAAACATTATGACCACCGACCTAATATCGATATAAGCCCGTCCAGACGATAGCAGCATCGCCTGGCGAGGAATGACTTCTAGTCAGACACATTCACGGTGCATGTAATATCAGTGACAGAGCTGTGCGTGTGTGGAAGGGAGAAGACGCGCGATCTGCATGAGTTTGTCCGAGGGCAGACTATGATGACCTGGAGGCCCGGCATGAGCATTTCGGAAACTGCACAACTTGTCTTGTGTTCGAGGAGTGATGTGGTGAGAGTCTTGAACACGTGGGGAAACCAAGATGACATCACATCCAGACGTCGTGAGATTGGCGGCCACCCCTCGTTACAGATGCTGGGCGTCGTACGCTGAGCAGACTGTTAAATATGACAGGCGAAGAACTGTGGCGGAACTAACAACAGACTTTAATGCTGGGGAGAGTACAAGTGCGTCTGAACACACACTGCACCGAACACTCCTAACGATGCGCCTTCACAGCCAACGAACAATCCATGCACACTACGACATTGGCATCTACAGCTGAAATGGGCACGTGACCATCGGTACCGGACGCTGGCGCAGTGGCGGAGCGTTGGTTTCTTGGTCTTATGGATCCCGATACCTTCTTCACCATGCCGGTGGGAGGGCGCGAATCCGTCGCCTTCTAGCGGGACAGCTTCTGGGCAGCTGTATTGCGGAACGGAGAGATGCTGACGGCGGCTCCATCATGCTTTGGGTAGTATTCACGTGGGCATCCACGGGTCCTGTGCAGCTCGTGCAAGCCATTCTGACGCCCAAGCAGTATCGTACACTTGTTGCAGACCACGTACAGCCCTTCATGACGATCATGTTCCGCGATGGCAGTGGCGTTTTCCAACAAGATAATAGCCCATGTCCCAAGGTCAGGTGTGTGATGGAGTGGTTCGAGGAAAACAGTAACGAGTTCCAGTTGATGTGCTGGCCCCCAATTCTCCAGATCTGAACCCGATCGAAAGCACTGAGATGTGAAATTGGTGTCAGAGCTCATCCCACCCCTCGCCTGAATTTTCGAGAATTAGGTGACTTGTGTGTGCATATGTGGTGCCATCTCGCTCTAGCAACCTACCAAGGCCTCATTGCTTCCACGTCACGACGCATGCCACAGGTTACCAGGCAGATGGTCATAATGTTCTGGCCGAATAGTGTACACAGTTTCAGGTGTTTGGCGACTCATTTTGTGAGACAGCATTTACGTAACTACACCACATACATTGTTCAGGATTACACCCCCCCCCCCCTCCCCACACACACACACACACACACACAAACACGGAAGCTTAAGTGCAGGAAACCAGTTTAGTTAGTCCGGAACCACGCGGCTGCTACGGTCGCAGGTTCGAATCCTGCTTCGGGCATAAATGTGTGTGATGTCCTTAGGTTAGTTAGGTTTAAGTATTTCTAAGTCTAGGGGGACTGATGACCTAAGATGTTAAGTTCTATAGTGCTTAGAGCCATTTGAACCATTTTTTTGAACCAGTTTAGTTCAATCCAGTTAAATTTGCAATAACAACAAGTTACAACTTCCCACTTCTCTTTATATCCAATTATTTCATTGAAATGTTTGTTAAAGCAGATGGAAATTGTTCGATAATCATCTGGCATTCCCACGACCATTCTTATATTTACTACATTAATTACATTAGTGTGGGATTCTGACTGCTCCATATGTTTCTAGTTTCGTACAGTTTTTTTTTTTTTTTTTTTTGTCCCGCCGCTACCTACACTTTAATACAATATATTTACCACATTAATTGCATTAGTGTGGGATCCTGACTGCCGTAAATGTTTCTAGTTTCGTAAAGTTTTTTTACCTTTTGTCCTGCCGCTGCCTTCACTTTAATACAACTGTTAACACTCAACGTTTTGTACAATGTGTTTTGCATTTTCTAGTCTTCGTCTTACATATATTATGTTTATTCTCGATTATTCCTTCCGACACGACGTTAACTGTTGCCGAAGGCACTGTCAGACATTCCTCTCACCATCTACTTCTTCTGGTGAGTGTCTCCCATAGACATTCGACATCACCTCCTCTTGTTAGAACTTGTCCCATTCATAATTTCACCTTTCAGATGTTTCCAGGCTCTTCTTCTCTGGATACTAGATTTTTCACCTGCTTAGAATGTTTGCATCACAGAATTAGCCTACCTGATATTATATCACTTCTGATGTCAATATATTTGTTTTTCCTTTATGAGTTCTTTTCGTTTGTCATATACCCTCTAAGACAGGAAAAAAGTAGCACCACGAAGGAATTACACGAATGGGACAGAACTGGTAGACATTGTGACTTCAAATGGTTCAAATGGCTCTGAGCACTATGGGACTTAACATCTGTGGTCATCAGTCCCCTGGAACTTAGAACTACTTAAACCTAACTAACCTAAAGACATCACACACATCCATGCCCGAGGCAGGATTCGAACTTGCAACCGTAGCAGCAGCGCGGTTCCGGAGTGCGCGCCTATAACCGCTAGACCACCGCGGCCGGCTGTGACTTAGGAAGTCGGAATGAGAGGTACACTTAGCATGGAAGGTCAACGCCCCTACTATGTCACTCCTTAACACAACAACTAGCAAATCAATAACTGACAATTTATTCAAAACAAGCTTTTATAAAACAGATAAGAGGCAATCAACACCTGGCCGTGTTTAAGGCAATATCAAAATATACAATCACATGACATAAAATATGAGACATGGAGATTTCAATACTTAAGAAACATAAATTACAATCCGAAGATGATTTTAAAAGGTGGCACAAAAATGTTTTTTTTTTTTTTAATAAGGTAGTAATCTGCAGTATGAACGTGATTTACAAGCACACCAGTTCGTTACAAACCCAGATAACACAAGGAGCACAACAAGTTAATTAAAACTATTCATTCACCTGACACAGGTTAAATGTCTGGTTAAATGTCTACCAAACGGGCAGTGACGTCAGTGGCTTAACTTAAATGCCGGAAGCAGCTGACCAGCCGTCCAAAACAACACCTAAACGCCGGGGCCCAACCGGGAGTCACTTCCCATTAGACGTCACGTCACAGCTTCTGTGCACCGAAGCGGAACGTGGCGCCGCTCCCGCACACCCCAACTTGCAGAAAACTGGAACACAAACAGGCGGCAGAAAACACGGCAGACACTAAGCAAACATCAATTAATACAAGTTAAGAGATCAATAAACAACAATATAAATGAAGAACCAATAAATACTTTCAATAGAAGTGACAAGTTTTACAGCAATATCAATGCTGTAAGACATTTAAACTAGGAACTGTACACAAATCCAATGCTCAAAATATATTATCAGACTTCTACACTCTCATAGTTTGCCAAACAATATTTCCACATATGATTAAGGCTGGCAATGTGTACAAAGATGAAAGGGAAAAAATTTCAAGATAATATCACGTTATTCAAATGCACAACTTCACAACGGTACTAGGTTTTGTGCACTTTAATTTGTTGGCATAGGTCTGCAATGTAGATCGTATGCAGAAAATTACAACTAGACTATGACCTAATATCTTCAATACCTTACAGTTACTACCTCATTTGGGAACACTGATTTTTTAAAGGAAGTAGTGACTGCTGTACTTCATGCGGTCACACACCTTGCCGGCTGCTCTTACTTCAGCAACAGGCACGCTAGGGCAACCAACTAAAGAGTACACTCGCTGCAACGCAAATCGTTCGACGAAACAAAGGCACCAAAATCACTTACACCTTCGATGGAGAGCGTTGTTCGAGATGGTCTCCAGGAATGGGTCTCTCCGAGAATACAGGCACCAAGGCAATGCGACGAACAGCGCCCGCAGTTGACATCAGGCAGGTCCACCACAAACTCGCGACCGTCTTGCAACGTAGACCGGCCGCGCCGCTGCTGGCCGAGCCAGCGTGTCTGCCTCCTTCGTCCCCGCGAACACGTCCTTCCACCTCGTAGCGAGTCCGAGCCCAACTGCCGCGACCGCAAAACAGCCGCCAGATCACAACAGGGGCAAAGATGGTAGTACAGCCGGGTAATCGATGGTGACGTGCAAAGAGCTGGTGTGCCAGAAAAGGCGCAACAAGGCTCAGATGTGATGTGTACGTATAGACCAACAAATTATTACAATTTCTGAAAAATTTGAAGTTTTATTCAAGAGAAAGGGTTTCATGAACTGAGCAAGTCAGTAAGGTGTGTGGTCTACCTCTGGAACTTATGATAGCAGTTATTCGGCTTGGTATTTATTAATAGGGTTGTTGGATACTCTCCTGAGGGATATCGCGCCAAATTCGATTCAACTGCCATGTCAGACCGTCTAAATCCTGAGCTGGTGGGACGGACCTGCCAATAATACTCTAAATGTTCTCAGTTGGGAAGAGATCCGGCGACCTTGCTGGTAAATGTAGGGTTTGGTAAGCACGAAGACGAGCAGTTGAAACTTTGGTCTTGTGTGAGCGGGCATTATCTTGCTTAAATGTAAGCCCAGGATGCCTTGCCATGAAGGGCAACAAACGGGGCTTAGAATATCGTCGACGTACCAATGTGGAGTAAGAGTGCTACGGATGAAGACCAAAGAGATCCTGCTATGAAAAGAAATGTCACTCTATATGATCATGATCCCCCCCATGAACCATGGACCTTGCCGTTGGTGGGGAGGCTTGCGTGCCTCAGCGATACAGATAGCCGTACCGTAGGTGCAACCACAACGGAGGGGTATCTGTTGAGAGGCCAGACAAACTTGTGGTTCCTGAAGAGGGGCAGCAGCCTTTTCAGTAGTTGCAAGGGCAACAGTCTGGATGATTGACTGATCTGGCCTTGTAACAATAACCAAAACGGCCTTGCTGTGCTGGTACTGCGAACGGCTGAAAGCAAGGGGAAACTACAGCCGTAATTTTTCCCGAGGACATGCAGCTTTACTGTATGATTACATGATGATAGCGTCCTCTTGGGTAAAATATTCCGGAGGTAAAATAGTCCCCCATTCGGATCTCCGGGCGGGGACTACTCAAGAGGATGTCGTTATCAGGAGAAAGAAAACTGGCGTTCTACGGATCGGAGCGTGGAATGTCAGATCCCTTAATCGGGCAGGTAGGTTAGAAAATTTAAAAAGGGAAATGGATAGGTTGAAGTTAGATATAGTGGGAATTAGTGAAGTTCGGTGGCAGGAGGAACAAGACTTTTGGTCAGGTGAATACAGGGTTATAAATACAAAATCAAATAGGGGTAATGCAGGAGTAGGTTTAATAATGAATAGGAAAATGGGAATGCGGGTAAGCTACTACAAACAGCATAGTGAACGCATTATTGTGGCCAAGATAGATACGAAGCCCACGCCTACTACAGTAGTACAAGTTTATATGCCAACTAGCTCTGCAGATGATGAAGAAATTGAAGAAATGTATGATGAAATAAAAGAAATTATTCAGATTGTGAAGGGAGACGAAAATTTAATAGTCATGGGTGACTGGAATTCGAGTGTAGGAAAAGGGAGAGAAGGAAACATAGTAGGTGAATATGGATTGGGGGACAGAAATGAAAGAGGAAGCCGCCTGGTCGAATTTTGCACAGAGCACAACATAATCATAACTAACACTTGGTTTAAGAATCATGAAAGAAGGTTGTATACATGGAAGAACCCTGGAGATACTAAAAGGTATCAGATAGATTATATAATGGTAAGACAGAGATTTAGGAACCAGGTTTTAAATTGTAAGACATTTCCAGGGGCAGATGTGGACTCTGACCACAATCTATTGGTTATGACCTGTAGATTAAAACTGAAGAAACTGCAAAAAGGTGGGAATTTAAGGAGATGGGACCTGGATAAACTAAAAGAACCAGAGGTTGTACAGAGATTCAGGGAGAGCATAAGGGAGCAATTGACAGGAATGGGGGAAATAAATACAGTAGAAGAAGAATGGGTAGCTTTGAGGGATGAAGTAGTGAAGGCAGCAGAGGATCAAGTAGGTAAAAAGACGAGGGCTAGTAGAAATCCTTGGGTAACAGAAGAAATATTGAATTTAATTGATGAAAGGAGAAAATATAAAAATGCAGTAAGTGAAACAGGCAAAAAGGAATACAAACGTCTCAAAAATGAGATCGACAGGAAGTGCAAAATGGCTAAGCAGGGATGGCTAGAGGACAAATGTAAGGATGTAGAGGCCTATCTCACTAGGGGTAAGATAGATACCGCCTACAGGAAAATTAAAGAGACCTTTGGAGATAAGAGAACGACTTGTATGAATATCAAGAGCTCAGATGGAAACCCAGTTGTAAGCAAAGAAGGGAAAGCAGAAAGGTGGAAGGAGTATATAGAGGGTCTATACAAGGGCGATGTACTTGAGGACAATATTATGGAAATGGAAGAGGATGTAGATGAAGATAAAATGGGAGATACGATACTGCGTGAAGAGTTTGACAGAGCACTGAAAGACCTGAGTCGAAACAAGGCCCCCGGAGTAGACAATATTCCATTGGAACTACTGACGGCCGTGGGAGAGCCAGTCCTGACAAAACTCTACCATCTGGTGAGCAAGATGTATGAAACAGGCGAAATACCCTCAGACTTCAAGAAGAATATAATAATTCCAATCCCAAAGAAAGCAGGTGTTGACAGATGTGAAAATTACCGAACTATCAGCTTAATAAGTCACAGCTGCAAAATACTAACACGAATTCTTTACAGACGAATGGAAAAACTAGTAGAAGCCAACCTCGGGGAAGATCAGTTTGGATTCCGTAGAAACACTGGAACACGTGAGGCAATACTGACCTTACGACTTATCTTAGAAGAAAGATTAAGGAAAGGCAAACCTACGTTTCTAGCATTTGTAGACTTAGAGAAAGCTTTTGACAATGTTGACTGGAATACTCTCTTTCAAATTCTAAAGGTGGCAGGGGTAAAATACAGGGAGCGAAAGGCTATTTACAATTTGTACAGAAACCAGATGGCAGTTATAAGCGTCGAGGGACATGAAAGGGAAGCAGTGGTTGGGAAGGGAGTAAGACAGGGTTGTAGCCTCTCCCCGATGTTGTTCAATCTGTATATTGAGCAAGCAGTAAAGGAAACAAAAGAAAAATTCGGAGTAGGTATTAAAATTCATGGAGAAGAAATAAAAACTTTGAGGTTCGCCGATGACATTGTAATTCTGTCAGAGACAGCAAAGGACTTGGAAGAGCAGTTGAATGGAATGGACAGTGTCTTGAAAGGAGGATATAAGATGAACATCAACAAAAGCAAAACAAGGATAATGGAATGTAGTCTAATTAAGTCGGGTGATGCTGAGGGAATTAGATTAGGAAATGAGGCACTTAAAGTAGTAAAGGAGTTTTGCTATTTGGGGAGCAAAATAACTGATGATGGTCGAAGTAGAGAGGATATAAAATGTAGACTGGCAATGGCAAGGAAAGCGTTTCTGAAGAAGAGAAATTTGTTAACATCCAGTATAGATTTAAGTGTCAGGAAGTCATTTCTGAAAGTATTCGTATGGAGTGTAGCCATGTATGGAAGTGAAACATGGACGATAAATAGTTTGGACAAGAAGAGAATAGAAGCTTTCGAAATGTGGTGCTACAGAAGAATGCTGAAGATTAGATGGGTAGATCACATAACTAATGAGGAAGTATTGAATAGGATTGGGGAGAAGAGAAGTTTGTGGCACAACTTGACCAGAAGAAGGGATCGGTTGGTAGGACATGTTCTGAGGCATCAAGGGATCACCAATTTAGTATTGGAGGGCAGCGTGGAGGGTAAAAATCGTAGAGGGAGACCAAGAGATGAATACACTAAGCAGATTCAGAAGGATGTAGGTTGCAGTAGGTACTGGGAGATGAAGAAGCTTGCACAGGATAGAGTAGCATGGAGAGCTGCATCAAACCAGTCTCAGGACTGAAGACCACAACAACAACAACAACAACAACATGATCATTAGCGGTTGTCGGGGCGTAAGTTTGGTAAATGTAGCTCCATCTTGAGTTCAGGAGCTTGGGACAGTGGCTGGTCGATGAAATGTAATAACACTGTACCAACAGCCGTTATTTTGATATTTTTTATCAGGCAACCAGTTTCGACGTTCCTTCAGGCCAGTCGCATGAATAACACCAAGCACCGCTCTGTAGATATCCGAACGTCATGAGATTACTCAATAAGATTACACTTAGACAATGTCCTTCGGCACACGGCGAGAATTTCTACCATTTTACTTCGAGCTTGACAAACACTACCTTCGCCGGCAACATTGCTGGAGTTGTCTGAGTACGTATGGATCATTGTGGGCAAAGCCCTCTAACCAGCACGGGATTTTGACGATCTAACGCGCCGATTGGGCAGAATTTGGCACGATGTCCCTTAGGAGGACATTCAACATCTCCATCAATCAATGCCAAACCGATTAACTGCTTTCATAAGGTCCAAAGGTAGACCAACACGTTACTGACTTGCTGCATTTGTGAAGCGCTTTCTCTTGAATAAAATATCCAGTTTTTTTCTATAATTGTAATAATTTGTTTTTATATACACCAGTCAGCCACTCATGGTCTCGCGGTAGCGTTCTCGCTTCCCGAGCACGGGGTCGCGGATTCGATTCCCGGTGGGGTCAGGGATTTTCACCTGCCTCGAGAAGACTGGATGTTGTTGTATCGTCTACATCATCAGCATTTATCCCCATTACGGTCAGAGGAAGGCAACGGCAAATTCGGACCCGCGTGTCGCCACTATCAGTGATTGCAGACCGAGCGCCGCCACACGGTAGGTCTAGTCTAGAGAGACTCCCTAGCACTCGCCCCAGTTGTACAGCCGACTTTTGCTAGCGATGGTGCACTGTCTACATACGCTCTCATTTGCCGAGACGACAGTTTAGCATAGCCTTCAGGTAAGTCATTTGCTACGACCTAGCAAGGCGCCATATTCAGTTACTATATGTCTTCTGAAGAGATAAGATTGTGAATCATGTACCGTCAAGAGCGACGTTCCTCATTAATGGATTAAAGTTAAGTATCAAACTAATTACGTCCGCTTTCTGAAATCTAATTCCTTGTCATGTTCCAGACCTCACGTCAGTATAGTTCTTCCCTCCTCACGCCAGCGTGCGTGAGCTAAAACGCGTGCATTTCCGCCTCCACTAGTAACACGGTGTTGGCTCTTCTGCCAATACAACAAAAGGACAGCCATAAGATGGGTCAGCAGCTCCCACTTGTCCCATCAAATGTTTGAAACAACTAGTCCCTACAAATGAACTTCTTAAAATAAGGCACAAAAGTCAGCCCGCACGCAGATTATTGGGAGTAGCACCCACCTTAACGCTGCTACTTCTAGAAGAAAGTTTATTGAAGCATCACCAGCTCCGAGTATTTTCACTGGAAAAGAATCTCCACACCCAACTGTCCTTATAAAAGCTTTAGCCAGTAGCTTGTAACCGATGCACCGCAGCCAGTTTACTATAACCCACATGCCCTCAAATTGACCATGCGACACAGAAATTGCTTCGCGATTGCATTCTACAGGCTCCGTGCATTAGCCTCGAGGACACAATCGGAGTCATTCTCCTAGTGTACATCTATGATACTGACGCAGCTATATTCACCGCATGCAGTCTATCGTGGGAGTCCAGTAGCGTGTAACCGATGCACGGCTGCCTGCTTACTGTAACCACTCGCACTCTCACACTGACAATGGGACACAGAAATTGCTTCGCAATTGCATACTACAGGCTCAATGTTCACTTCTCTCCGGGAGACTAATGCCGCCTTCAAGAGTTGTCTCGCCATTAGGCGGCTGCTGGGCTGCTGCATAAGCCTCGAGGTCGTTGTCAGAGTCATTGCGTTAGTATTCATCTATGATACTGGCGCGGCTACGGTCACCGCATGGAACCTATCAGGGGAGTTCGGTAGCTTGTAAGCGACACACCGCTGCACATTTACTGTAACCCTCCCACCTTCACATAGACGATAGGACACAGAAATTACTTCGCGATTGCATACTGCAGGCTTCCTGCCGACGTCTCTCCAAGAAACTTATGCCTTCCTCAAGAGTTTTCTCGAGATTAGTAGGGTGCTAGTCCATTGTATAAGATTCGACGACATCGTTGGAGTCATTCTGCTATTGTAAATCTATGATTCTGGCGCGGCTCTGGAAACCGCGTGGAAGCTCTCCTGGGAGTCCAGTACGTTGTAACTTATCTACCATTGCCCGTTGACTGTAACCCTCACACCCTCACGTTGATGATGCGACACACCTTAATACGTGTCCCACCACCTGATCCATTTTTCTGTTTGTTTTCCACACATTCCCTTTTCTGCCATTTCTGCGGAGAAACTGCTCATTTCTTATATTACCACTTAATTTTCCGCGTGGTGCTCCAACATACACCAAACGTTTTTTGATTCTCTTCCTTCCTTGTTTCGCCACAGTCCATGATTAACCTCTGCACCAATCTGTACAGATGCATTAGGCTATTCGTCCCAGTCAACAGGTCCTATAGTTCATTCGGACTTTTACCAAGAAGAGGAATGTCACCAGCGAATCATATCACTGAAATCCTTGCCCTATGAATTTTGAACCCACTCTTGGACCTTTTTTTTAATTTCCGTCATTGCTTTCTCGATGTACTGGTTGAAAAGTACAATAGTAAGACAGCCATACTTCCTTACTCCTTTTTTAATGCGAGCATTATGTTCTTGGTCTTCCGCTCTTATTGTTCCCAATAGATTCCTATTTATCATCCGTCTGCCCCTATAGCATATATCTATTTGTCTGAGACTATTCAAATATCTTCATCAATTTTCCATGGTTGATCACATTTTTGGATTGACGAATCCTATGAAGATCTCTTGCTTTCTCCAAACTCTTTCCTCAATTACGAAGCGCAACGTCAGCACTGCCTCCCTGGCCTCCCTGATGTCTCTTGACGGCGAACTCTGCGTTATCTATTTTTTTCCATTTCCTGTATATTATCCTTGGCTGAAATTTGAAAGCACGACCTGTTAAGCTGACTGTGCAGCAGACTATGCATTTATTTGCTTTTACTATCTTCGGGCTTATGTGGATGATATTCTTCCAAACGTCCAATACATTTCTCCAGTAGCATAGATTCTGCACTGTATGTTGGATAACCGTCTTTTCAGATTCTATGAGTTCCCATTTTAGGGCATTTCGTTCCTCTTGCAGTACTCCTTAGTGCATTGTCTACATCCTCAGAGAACTTAGAATTCATATCAATGTTATTCACTATTTTAATACCATACTTCTATACACAATGATCATTCCTGACGATTCTCGTTACCTGCAGCTTGTAAAAAATTAAAATAACTGTAATGGAAAAACAAATATCACAACAACATCAAATACAAATGAAAGATGTGGCGAATAGCAGAAAGGGTATTTAACAAGTTTTCGGAAACAAATTAACAAAGAGTACACGAACTAAGATTTAGTATTACTTACAGATACAATCATCATTTTATTTCTAAAAGTGGAGGAACTTGTCTGATATTTCAAAAGAAGTTGCTCCATAGTTAAGTGTCTGCAACACAAAATGACACTCTCATTGCTTGTAGCATTAAGAGGTGACTGTCAGCAGTTTAAAAAGTAAAGGCAGTTCCTCGAAGGTCTTTTTAATGTGATTATTGCGTACTGCAACAGAGAAGGAGACCCGTGATTAGTGAGAGGGCATGGAGTAAACGTAGTGTCAGTAACACTTTTTTAAAATTTGTGTAGGTTAGAGTGAGTGTGCACTAGAAGAGAAACGTCTTTATGGAGAGGTATCTCGATTCTGCGTTTGATATACGGATCTAGACTGGAATTAAGGTGTCGGTAGTTGCTGTCATTGGGACCGTGCAGGGTGCCACAGAACCCGAAAATTGGTAGCGATACAACCTGAGCAGTTTGTTTCTCGTGACTTTGTAGAAAAGCATATCATTCTTGTTTACGGGATATAGAGGACATACCTTCTGGTATGCGGCTTCCATACTCTAAGTTCACGTGAGCAGTTCATCTAGTGTTATACCGTGATCTCATGCGCTATTAACAATCCTTGTGTTTTGTGCGTGCAAATATTGTAAACTGTTCGTAAATTGGTATGAGTGATCGAAAAAGACGTGGACCAAATATGTTCGCTTCGTTCTGATGCACCAGTTGTGAAATAATGGTGACACTAAGAACGGATATGCTGCAAGGAAAAAAAAATTCGTTAGTTATATTGCGTCACTTGAAGTTGTCGTGGGTATGGCCCACATTCTGTTGATAGGAAGCACTACCTCAGAAATCGGCCTGCAGGTGACAGTATGATGTGACCACGTTGTAAACCTTGACACGAAAGCATCGAGAACAGGTTCTGGGTAATTCTTTGCACATAGCCGTAGCTAAATCTCGTTACTAACTACACGACGCATCAAGAAAACCGGCTGTGTGGCAAAAAGGTTCCATGGTTGTTTTGCCTGCAATGCGTACACCCGGACCTGGCTTGGAACTTAAATTGCCGCCTTCTTGACCTTGGCAAGCCTTCTAGACAGCCAGAAACGACGGAGACGAAGAAGACCGTTGGGATGTGGATGAATTATGTCGTCAATCAGGTTTGTGATATAAGTTACTTTATCAGTAAACTCTTCCGGGCTAAGTTGCCGTGGTCGATCTGTAGAACTTCTTCTCCCTGACGTTTCGTTCTCAACTACGGAGAACATCTTCCGAGGTGAGTCGACTCACCTCGGAAGATGTTCTCCGTAGTTGAGAACGAAACGTCAGGGAGAAGAAGTTCTACAGATCGACCACGGCAACTTAGCCCGGAAGAGTTTACTGATAAAGACGCCGGCCGTGAAAGCCTACTTGGAATGATAAGTTACTTTAGTTTTTGCCATTAATACCCTATGTGCTTGTCCTTCCGAGCTTCCGTCCTCCCGAAATACTTCTACTGAGACGTACTTCAAGGAAAGCTGTTGTATAAATTTATCGGTTCCTTAATGCACCCAATAGATCTGTGACTAAATTTCTGAACATATCATATAAAGAGACTGATACGATCAGAGACAGACTGAAATCCATAGGTACTGAGAAAATAAAGGTAAGGACGTTGTGAAAGAGTGACGATATCCTCAAGTTCAAGGATAAAAGAAGAAAATATAAGAATCTTAGGAAAGGTGGGAATGCAGCAGTGTAGATTTGCTTACGAGTGACGTTCACTGGAAGTGCGAAACAGTTCAGTCAGAATGGATGGGAGAAGCATGTAATCATAGTAAGGGTTGCGAGAACCATTGACAAAGAGTACAGAAAAGGCTACATGTAGAAGTAGAAAACGTCTATTTAACAGCGAGGAATTGGGAAACAGAGGAAACGTGTACATGAAACACTTGAACTACAGGGAAATGTCCTAAAGGGTAACAGAAGAGAAGGAGGAGGAAGTAAATCTGGGAGATCTAGAAAATTCGGTTTCGCAGTCAGAATTGGACTGAGCACTGAATGATACGAACTCACACAAGTAAGTAGCAGTCGATGGTGTATAATCGGAGATATTGAAATCTGTGGAAGGATATTTTACTCGATGTCAGAAAACAATGAAACAAGTGTTTTCCAGAAAAACATTATCGTAAAATTACGAAATAAGGCACTTACAGATAAATGTGAAAAGTATCAGATGACAATTCGCTCAAGGAACATTTGAAAGTTGTTGACCAGAGCGACATATAGAGGAATAAAAGCGAAACTTGAAAATCTACTCTAGGAAAGTCAGTCTGGTTTCAGGAAAGGGAATGGTAACAGAGCAGAAACGTTGAAATCACGACTAATAAAGAAAGGCAAACTGTACAACGATATAGATACGTTATCAGTATCTGCAGCCTTAAGTAAGGCTTTCCAATGAAAAGTGGGATAAGATATTGGCAGGCCTTAGAAGCGTGGGGCTACATTACAGAACCAGAAGCATTTACAAAATCATAGGGGTTGGTTACAGAACCAAAGAAGAAGTAAGACACGGCTGAAAATTATCTCCATTTTCGGTCAACTTTTACGTTGTAGAAGCAATAGAAGAAGTCAAATAAAATACTGGAATACAAGTTGAAGAGTAGCAGAAGTCATATCTCGCCTGCTGGCAGGAGTCAATTCTTCTAAGAGTGCTGTTGCAGCGAAGTATGCCAGAGAACTTTGGTGAAGTAGAAAAATAGGAGAAAAGTACTGCCAGAAGTAAAGTTTTCAGGTTGCGTCGTGACTCGTACTTCGGCGGCTCAGTTGATAAAGGATAACACCGTTTGGACTTCCCTTTACACACTTTGAATCTTCTAGATAGTGTCATGTAAGGAAGGTTTGGAAATCTACTGAAAGAATTGGGCAACATATTTAACGAAATTTGGGTGAAAGATAAACAGAACAAAGCTGAAAGTGATGAAGAATAGTAATGAAGGTTTAAAAGACTTGCCTAAAATTAAAACATGGAATGACGAAGCAGTAGCAGCAGAAGTGAAAGTATATTTCTTCATGCGAAGCAAGGTGGCCAAAGAACAGAAGATACGACGTGTAAATTTACATGGGCAACGAAAGCATCGTTCGGTAAAAGTGCTAAAATGGTGTCATGTATTGAAAGGAAACCGAGGGGTGATTTCCTGAAACAGTACCCCTGTGGCATAACATCGAACGTTACCCACCTTGTTCGTATGTCTGTACACGTCTAATTAAAGTTTGTCATTCTGTTGTTGTTCTGTTATTATCAAGCTATAGAGCTAAATACAACACAACTGATTTTTGCTTTTAAAGACATTCACATTTATCGTCACTAAACAATTCCGATAATTAACTGGTTTTTATTGGATTCTAGATTTCATTTTACGGATCGATAATGTACACATAATACAAGCGTTCTGACACAGAAGTGACGTGTACACTTCCAAGATTACCGCCGGACCCTCATTGGCTGGCACACAGTAACTATACACGCCAACCATTTACGGCTGATGAATACTATATGATGTTTAAATTCCTAATGCTCGCCTTCGGCTGCCTATGTGTGCTTTGTGTGAGACGCCTGGGTAAACAGAAATTACGTTTCGGTCAAATACAAGATTATTACATGACAGATGCTCCCATGAAAGAAACAAGTAAAGGATATAAAGATACAGTATTCATTTAAAAAATTAGTTGAATCAAAAGCCGTAAAATTAAAAAATGAGAAAGTAATAGGTACTACTTTATGACAGACAAGCTTTACTGTGCACGGAGCTTCTCAAAGTTCGCCAAGATTTCATAAGTAAGTGAAATTTTCTGTATGAAACAATTAAGGAAGTAACAGGTTATTTAATTAAAATATACATTTCTGGAATCAGCAAAACTGGGGTTAAAATACTGACCATTAGTTTCTGAAAAAATATCGTTTATAGAAGTCAACATTCTTGAATACAAAAGTTCTGAATGCGAATAACTTTAGAAAAATTAAATTTTTAGAAAAATTAAAAACTTTGCTTGAAAGAGGAATATGAGACTTTTCAAATAAATCTACAAACAGTTTTCAGCGGAATGGAATTTTCTCTAGCATATAGTTCACAGCTAGAATATGTTATCATCAATATCACTTTCAACAGACCGTTTTATGAACTGGCTACACTGTTGTCATCCTCTGAATAATAAAATTTAGTGAAATACAGGCTAAACGAGAATTTGGTACAAACATTTACAAGTAGAGTACACACTGTAAAAGGAAAAAAAGAAAGACGCACCACGAAGGAATTTTCAGAATGGGACGGAAATCGAATTGACGCGGCAAGAAAACCGTGAATGTTTCACATGTCATTGCAGTCGCAAAAGACTTCGTTCTCAAAGTACTCAGTGTTATTCGCTTTGTACAGCCCACATATAGGGTGTTCGGAAATTCCCGTTACAAACTTCTAGGAATTGTAGAGGGTGGGGGGTGCACAGTATTTTGTATAGGAACCAACGCCCGGAAACGTCATCCAGAGACGCCACAGAGCGTCAAAGTTATAGGCGCCGGCGCCTGTAAGTCAGTGCATATACAGGGTGATCCAGTGATGCTGTTACAAACTTTTTAGGATGATGGAGATGGATAAAAGTATCAATTTAAGGTGAGGGTCCCTGTACCGGAAATGATCGAGTCAAAAGTTATAACCGAAAATCTTTCTGATATCTCAGGCAGTGGAATACATGTGCTGGTACTAGAATGAAATTTTCACTCTGCACCGGAGTGTGCGCTGGTATGAAACTTCCTGGAAGATTAAAACGGTGTGCCGGACCGAGACTCGAACCTTTGCCTTTTGCAGGCAGGTGCTCTACCAACTGAGCTACCCAAGCACGACGCACGACTCGTCCTCACAGCCTTAATTCTGCCAGTACCTCGTCTCCTACCTTCCAAACATCACAAAAGCTCTTCTGCATACCTTGCAGAACTAGCACTCCCGGTAGCACACTACGCTGCAGAGTGAAAATCTCATTCTGGAAACATCCCCCACGCTGTGGCGAAGCCATGTCTCCGCAACATCCTTTCTTCCAGGAGTGCTAGTTCTGCGAGGTATGCAGAAGAGCTTGAGAAGTTTGGAAGGTAGGAGACGAGATACTGGCAGAATTAAGGCTGTGAGGACGAGTCGTGAGTCGTGCTTGGGTAGCTCATTTGGTAGAGCACTTGCCCCTTGCCTCCCCCCCCTTCCCACCCCACGAAAGTCAAAGGTCCAGAGTTCGATTCTCCGTCCGGCCCACCGTTTTAATCTGCCAGGAAGTTTCGTGCTGGTACTGTTGTTGTTGAGATTGTATGGTAGGCAGCTTTCCTCGATGGTAGTACTCACCAAACCAAGAAAAAATTTCTTGTAAACATGGGCTCCAAAATCCTTACCTGAAGAGCTATGTTCACTTGCTCAATAGAGGAGACATGTTCCACAGTAGCGAAAACAGTTGCCTTCCTGGAATCTTAGCAACAACAACACTACTACGTATATTCCACTGTCAGAGGTATCAGAACGGTTTCCACTAAAAACTTTTGACTCGTTCAGGTCTGGTACCGCTACTATTACCTCAAATTGATACATTTATCCTTCTCCATCTCCCTAGAAAGCTTGTAACATCAAGACGGAATCACTCCGTATATACAAACATCAACAGATTATATGGTAGGCAGCGCCTGTAGCTCTGACGCTCTGTAGCGTCGCTGAATGACGTTTCCGGGCATGGGTTCCTATATAAAATACTATGTACTTACTCCCCTCTACAAGTCCTAAAAGTTTGTAACGGTAATTTTGGGCGCACCCTGCATACTAAAACTAGTTCCAGCGCATCTGGCATCACATAACACAAGTCGCCGAAATTGTTGGAACGTTGGCTGCTCAAATGGCTCTGAGCACTATGAGACTTAACATCTGAAGTCATCAGTCCACTAGAACTTAGAACCTAACTAACATAAGTACATCACACACATCCACGCGCGGCTCCAGACTGAAGCGCCTAGAACCGCTCGGCCACTCCGGCCTGCGAAGTAGTGCACAATGTGCTTTCACCACAGAGTGGAGGCTGAATGCACAGAAGTTCGCCATCACCTCAATTTAACACAAAGATTGCGTACCATCGGCACATGCAATTAGAACGTGGATACTGCAACGACAGAGGCTCAGTCACGTGCCGAGTGCCAAACAGTCGCCAGCTCAGCGTAATGCTATGCCAGCTTTCGTGACAATGCAGAGGCGCTTAGCAGACTGCGTACA
The DNA here is from genome assembly GCF_023864345.2 of Schistocerca serialis cubense. Classification (NCBI taxonomy): domain Eukaryota; kingdom Metazoa; phylum Arthropoda; class Insecta; order Orthoptera; family Acrididae; genus Schistocerca; species Schistocerca serialis. The sequence goes on from NC_064644.1 coordinate 524,955,111, forward strand.
CGACTTCATGTGCAATAAGACCGGTCGTGTCTAAGAGACAGTCGTCCAACCAAGCTTAGCAGGGTACGGTCAGGCCTCAAATCGGAGTCCTCTGTGATAGTATGAGCTGTGTGGACCGCAGTCTTCTTCCGCCGTCCTGTAGGGACTGCTAGCTCAGAGGTCGAACCGCAACCTTGATGGGCCAGGCTTCATTCTAAGTTCCTCTCAGCCCCGAGCCCTTGGGGTCGGGGTCCAGGGCTCGACCCTGGACAACAGTACCAGCAATTCGCAAGCTGAGAATCGACCCGCTCCACACACGGTTACGAGCGCAGAGGTGCCACCGCCAGTGACAGCAATACGTAGCAGCAGGAATGCGCTGCCAGAAAGGTAGCGAGCGGCATTGATGAGAAGTGCTGACACAGCGCATCATCGCCTGCCCGACACGCAAGAGGTTCGCCGGTCGCTGCCACCACTCAACTTCTGTAGGTGCACGCATTCTACTCCTGTCGGTCTAACTAGGAAGTCAATAAATTATTTACCCCATTGGCTACCTTCATCTTCTGCACACCTTCTGCAGCTGCACCAGAAACGTTCAGGCCCTTTTCAAACTGTTCGTAGAAGGAACAATATCAAAGTTGTTCGAGCTATTGTCGTATGAAGCCCACATCGTTCAAGCTGTCATCATAAACTATTTTTATAACTGTATAGTTCAAGTGTTCGAAGAATATTGGTACGGGAATCACATTACCGCCCATACAAGCTTCAGATCGTCCAAGAACTGATCCCAAAGATAGCCTATTGCGACGATAGAACGAATGTTCGAAAAGATAATCAATGACAATGAGTTTGTTAACAACCTGATCGTGTGATACGAGGCCCCATTTCCATCTTAACAGATATGTTAATAAACGAATTTTTCGTTATTGGGCACAAGAAAACTCCACACAGTAACTCCAACGTACTTTCCACTGCAACAAGGTTACTGCGCATGTAGTGTGCTGCAACATCATAAGTCATAATGGACCACTATTTACTTCTTTTCTAGGGACGAGAATAGCCTTGCCACTATAGCCACCTCAGACCTGTACATTATCACCACTGAAACCTTTGTTGAGCAAAACCTATAGACATTTCCACAAATTATTGGAAATGGGTGGTTTCACCAACACGGATCAGTGCCACGCTCATAATGTGCAACTGAAATGATCAACGGAAGGTGCTCCAGGAGACACACCCTCTCTCTCTCTGTACAGCAGTGCTCTTGCAAATGGTTCAAATGGCTCTGAGCACTATGGGACTCAACTGCTGTGGTCATAAATCCCCTAGAACTTTAGAACTACTTAAACCTAACTAACCTAAGAACATCACACACATCCATGCCCGAGGCAGGATTCGAACCTGCGACCGTAGCGGTCTTGCGGTTCCAGACTGTAGCGCCTTTAACCGCTCGGCCACTCCGGCCGGCAGTGCTCTTGCAGAGAGGTCAATATAGAGGCCGGTACTGAAGCATCCTGCCCAAGTTCCCGACGTCATCTGAAGCAGTAAACATCATCGAGTAGAACTCAGGTAGCAGTAAACGTCATCAAGTAGAACTCAGACGGAAACGTAATTTTGTAAATGTTGAACACTGTACTTCAAGAGCAGATTTGTTAAGCAGTGCATCAAGTGGTGCTTTAATAGTCAATGCCAGTTGTGCATTACCAAGCACTCCTGTGGCAACAGATTGTATCGAGTTAAGTAAATCTTTTTATCGTTCATGTGATAAAGTCAATTAATATTTTCTGCTATAGTTCCAATGAGCTGTCTCACAGGACAATCAAAATATCCACAGTTACGTCCGGAGAATTGTAGTTTTGTCTGGTCATAACAGTCACCTTGACGCAAAGTATGTCGTAGTCGGCCTGCTACAACAGAAGAACTTAAAGCTGTGATTCGAAAAGCAGTTGCTCACAGCCACACATATTTTTTTCTAACAAGTATAACTGCACAAGGGATCCACTCTATGGAGTATCCGTGTAGCCAGTATGGAGTCTTGTACTAATCGTGCGGCCCCTCCCGCCGGCGGTTCGAGTCCTCCCTGTGGCATGGGTGTGAGTGTTGTCCTTAGTGTTAACTTAGTTTAAGTAGTGTGTAACTCTAGGGACCGATGACCTCAGCAGTTTGGTCCCTTAGGAATTCACACACATTAGAAAATTTGAACATTTTGAGAGTCTTGTTCAAAATGTTCAAATGTGTGTGTGAAATCTTATGGGACTTAACTGCTAAGGTCATCAGTCCCTAAGCTTACAGACTACTTAACCCAAATTATCCTAAGGACAAGCACACACACCCATGCCCGAGGGAGGACTCTAACCTCCGCCGGGACCAGCAAAGAAGCAAGGGAGAGGATGTAATTACTGGTGGCCAATGTCCTCTTTCTACAACACAAATGGCTGTTTATTTACATGGACATTAACTGAATAGAGTTCACGTGTTGTGATACAAGCTCATCAGTAATAGCCCTCTTGCAGACAATATCCGTAATATTGCTATTACAAACTTTAGTCTCACTGCTGGTCCTGCTATTGTCACTAATCTGGTCGGTTTGTACTGTCGTAGCCCGTTACGTGATCTGAGGCAGCTCTGCGAATGAATGACAGATACCAACTGGTAGTGCGAGTCAGTGCCCCTCCAGTCAGCGGCGGCGGCATAAATACGCGCTGTCGAGAAGGCGTTGGCGGCGTGTTGCTTGTCGGTGTTTCTCTGGCCTCTTTCGTGACAGGTGCGCTTCATCCAGAGCCTACTACCAATCTTCGCTCTACATCTTTGCCGACCGGTGCGCTGGCGACAGCTTACGCCACTACATTTCGTTTTTTGATTGGCTTTGAATATGTTGTAGTATAGAGAGAAATAAGAGAAATAGTTTTCTTTTATATGTGTCCCTACTGCTGAAGAGGGGGTGAAACACCCCCTTGAAAAAATTGAGTTTAATATTCGTGACAGAATACCGTTGAAACGCTAAAAAATATGAAAAAAATTCAAATAACGTTATAGTAGTGCATGGAGATTTGTCAAAAAATTCACTTTTTTTCAAAATCCCATCTCACCTATTATTTTCTTTTTCGTTTTGAGTTTAACTAATAGAGCCGGCCGAAGTGGCCGTGCGGTTAAAGGCGCTGCAGTCTGGAACCGCAAGACCGCTACGGTCGCAGGTTCGAATCCTGCCTCGGGCATGGATTTTTGTGATGTCCTTAGGTTAGTGAGGTTTAACTAGTTCTAAGTTCTAGGGGACTAATGACCTCAGCAGTTGAGTCCCATAGTGCTCAGAGCCATTTGAACCATTTTTTTAACTAATAGCAAAATGTATAGCATCATTGATACCAAGCTGAGTCATATATGATGAAGTGGAATTCCAAAGACGCATTTGTTAGACATAATCTAGACAGCCTCTCTACGAAACTGCATTCAGCATTTTTTTTGTACCTGTATAATTCTGCACCTTCCTCATTATTGTATGGATTTACAATAATGTTACAACAGCAATGCACAAACAGTTTCAAATATAAGATAATTAAATCTGAAAAGGCTGCAACTTGAAAATATAACAAGGCACAAAATGTAAAAAGACAAGAGAAATATAACGCAAGATATTTTATATTTCATGAAACTGAAAGGGGAAAAGAGAGAGAGAGATAGACAGAGAGAGAGAGAACAATATACATATAATATGCATTTAGAATATATTTATCTGAAAAAATTAAAACGCCCACATGATAATTGATATTGAAGCAGTCACATATTGGACGATCATCGATATAAAGAGATTTCTATCTTATTTCTGACAGATGTGTCTTTGGAATATCTCTTCATGACATACAGTTGAGTTTGGTACTAATGATGCTACCAGTCATAAAGAACATAATAGTGGAGTTTGAAGGGATTTAGAAAAAAATTACTTTTTCGACAAATCTCTGTGCACCGTTGATATATATATATATATATATATATATATATATATATATTACCCTCTGAGGGTATTCATTCAGAAATATTAAACTAAGGTTTTTTGAAGAAGGTTTTGCACCTCCTTAACGGCACATATAAAAAATTGTGTGTGTCTCATTCTGCTATGCACCACGACGTATTGGAAAAAATGTTCAAATGGATGTGAAATCTTATGGGACTTAACTGCTAAGGTCATCAGTCCCTAAGCTTACACACTACTTAACCTAAATCATCTTAAGGACAAATATACACACCCATGCCCGACGGAGGACTCGAACCTCCGCTGGGACCAGCCGCACAGTCCATACTAACCTGACTGCAGCGCCTAGACCGCTCAGCTAATCCCGCGCAGCACGACATATTGGAAGCCGATGAAAATCTAAGTGTATCCATAGAGTGGGTTTACTTGTAAGAGTGCAGGAATGTTTCAGCGAATATTGAGTTCACCTGCTAGGTGTAATCCTCAAGAAATAAATTTGCCTTCTTAAATTGCTCGCAGTTTTACTGTTACATTATGTAAACAAATGGCTTTGAAAACATTTTCCTTAACACTAACTAATTTTGTTAATTTTCCGTTTCTCTCAATCATCCTAAAGTGTCTTGAGGGCAGCGGAATGGAATTTTCTTTAAAAAAAAAACGAGTGCGACAGCGCGCCACGCAGCTGGTTGTCCTGTTTACGCAACATGTGCGCGGCGTGAGCCAGCCGGAGCGCCGTGCAATTAAAGCTGCTTAGCGGAATCCAAAGAACAACAGCGCGTGCTGTTTCGCCGCCGCGAGCTGCAGCAGCGGGGGCCGCACACCCGGGCGACACCTGAAAGCCATTAGCTGGCCGCCGACCGTGTTCAACACGCACAGGACGGCCGCGCGCTGAATATTCAGCCGGCGCGCCTGGCGCCGCCTTCCGCCGCGCTTAATTCGCCGATCTCCACCTGCCCATTGTTCTGCAGTGACGCACGCGCGCGCCGAGGGACACGGGAAAACTTTTCGTTTACACAACGGAACTGTTTTGCCTCTTCCCCTGCTCTCGCCTTCCAGTGAGTCAACACCAGACATCCAAGTCGCGCCACTTACGTTACTCCATTTCGGACGCAGTTCCGATTGTTCTATCTGCCAGTACTTCCGCTTGTTCCGTACGTGCCTCGAAATCTTCTGCCTCCTCTCCCGTTGGTTTACTCCCACTCAAAGGACGGTGCGTACAAGTGAGCAAATGCCAGTGTCAGGTTTCTAGTTAGCCGATCTGTCCAGCTTCTACATCTACATCTACATAGATACAAGCCACCGGACGGAGCGTTATGGGCGCTACCCTGCCCTGTAGGATATTTTTAAAACTATCTGGAATTCGATATATCCATATTTTGAAAAAAAATCACTATCGGGCCTTAGAGCAAGAATTGAAAGGAAAACGATGCACGTTCACGCTTTGCGATGATCACTTTGCTAACAATCGTAACTGCACTCAAGTAGCACAATAAAATTAGTTTGATGGGTCCATCGTTCGGTTTCGTCTCATATCAGATTCGTCTGGAACAATTCATGCTCACTTCCATGATTTTTTTCTAACACCTCTAGTCTCAAAACTGCGTGGTGAAGCAAAACGTTGCAGTTTTTGCCGGTAGCGCCGAGCGTCAATTACGTTTACATTTCTCCTAACAAGTCTCCACCCACCTCAACGATCAGTCTTGTCATTTAGAATTTTGTTTATCATTTTGAGCAATATATGAAGGTAGTATGTGTTCCCGAAAGAACAGATACCATTGACGACCGTGTAGCTTCTCTAGAATGAAATGATATTTAAATCGACAACCTAGCTGCAAACAGGCTTTGATATACATCATTGGGGACATGTTGAAAATGTGTGCCCCGACCGGGACCCGAACCCGGGATCTCCTGCTTACATCGCTGACGCTCAGATGGATAGAGCGTCTGCCATGTAAGCAGGAGATCCCGGTACGAGTCCCGATCGCGGTACAAATTTTCCACATATCCCCAATGATGTATATAAACGCCTGTTTGCAGCTAGGGTGTCGATTTAATTACCATTTAATTTTCAGCAATTGTTTTTGAAGAACGTCCATGTGAAGATATAGCAACTGGTAGTGCTAAAAATTGTTTTTAACGGAACTGGTGTGTCGTTTCTTCTCATCGGAAATCTTGTAATTCCCGATCAACCCCCCTCCCCCCCCCTCCCTCTCCCGGTGGAACGGTGGAATTGGAGTTACTCTTTCTGCCGCATATGTTTCCTTCACCATGTCAGGGACAAAGATTGGGCGTGGTGAAGCACAAAAAATGTAAGACTCCTTCACACAGCGACAGTAAACATATGTCCCGCTACAATTTCAACAGAACAGCATCAAATATTTGCCGAAAATTGTGAAAAATGTAATAAAAATATAAATATGGGTACTCGATATATCGGGGAGGGGGGGGGGGGGATACCGCAGATGCAAATGTACATTTTTGAAAAAAAATGTCGAAATATCGATATTTTTCAACAGATCTACTGCCCACTACTAGTCATTTCGTTTCATCGAAAATAGAACGAGGGGATAACGACTATCTATATACCTCCACATGAGCCTTAATTTCTCGTGTCTCATCTTGTGGTCCTTAACCTGAAATGTATGTTGATGGCAGTAGAATCCGTCGGCAGTCAGCTTCAAATTCCAGTTCATTACATTTTCTCATTGGTGTTCCTCGTAAAGAATGTCGCTGTCCCTCCAGGGATTCTCATTTCAACACTTACTCGTACGTGTTGTTCAAACCTACTAGTAACAAATCTAGCAGCCCACCTCTGCATTGCTTCCATGTCTTCCTCTAATCCGTCCTGGTACGCATTCCAAACATTCCAGCAGTACTCACCAGCGTCCTACACGGGGTCTCCTTTACAGATGAATCACTCTTTCCTAAAATTCTCCCCGTAAACCGAACCTGAGCCGTCTATGCCCGCCTCATTAATAACGCCTCAAAATACAGTGTGTCGGAGGAGGACTGTTCAATATTCAGGGATATGCTATTAAGCATATTAATGCCAAATGGTTTCTTATTGTGATTAGACTTATTGCACGATTCTGACAACACACACGTACACGTAATATATAGCTATGTTCCACATTTGGATGTAGTTCAGTAATGATGAGTTGATTCCGATTGTTAGGATGCTCATACAGGAACGTACGCTGGTAAGGCAAAACATAATGAGCACTGCCCACAGCGGCGTTGGATAGCCCATGATGGAGTTGCAGGCACGTGACTCGGTAGCAGAAGTATGCAAGTGGAGCGCGCGCGACGGGGGATCGCCCAGGCGATGAAATGGACTGCAAATGAGGAAATCCATTGAGATGTCGTGTGACTAGGGCCTCCCGTCGGGCAGACCGTTAGCCGGGTGCAGGTCTTTAGATTAGACGCCACTTAGGCGACTTGCGCGTCGATGGGGATGAAATGATGATTGGGACAACACAACACCCAGTCCTTGTGCAGAGAAAATCTCCGACCCAGCCGGGAATCGAACCAGGGCCCTTAGGATTGACATTCTATCGCGCTGACCACTAAGCTATCGGGGGGCGGACTTTAAAAAAGAGGAGATTATTATTAGACAGAGCCTGTGAACCGGTGTCTCCAAAACGGCGAAGCTGATCGAATGTTCACGTGCTATTGTCGTAAGCATCTACGGAAGGACGTAGGACAGTGCAACTACCACTAGGTGCTAAATAGTTGGACGTCCACAACTCTACACAGAAGGTGGGGTTCGGAGGCTTGCCTGTTCTTTAAAGTAGTATCTGTCGCATCTCTGCCTAAAGAACAGAATGATGGTGCGCGCAAAAGTGTTTCGGAGCACACGGTTCATCATACATTCTTGAACATGGAGCTGTGCAGCAGACCACCCCTAAATGTTCAAATGGTGACGCAACGACATCGTCAGTTACGATTGCACTGCGCACGGGACCATCGGCATTCGTCCGTCGACAAATGGAAATGTGTCGGCTCTTCGGGCGAAACACATTTTTGCTACACTAGGTCGATGATCGTCTCCACAAACGCCGTCATCGACGTGAACGGCGGCTCGAAACGTATGGCGCGCCACGCACGCAGGCTGGTTGGACCAGTACTGTGCTATGGAAGGCGTTCTCCTGCGCTTGCGCTGAATCTTTAGTGGTAATCTAAGACACGCTGACAGCTGCGAACCACCTGCACCCTTTCGTGCTCGATGTCCTCCCCGACGGCGATGTCATTTTTCAGCAGTATAACTGCCCGTGTCTCGGAGCCAGAACCGTGCTACAGTGGCTTCAGGAACATTATAGTGAACGCACGTTGATATCTCGGCTACCAAATTCGCCTGATGTAAATCCTATGCAACCCACCAGGGTCGCTATCGGGCACCGTCACCGCGTACGCAAATCAGCGGCCCGTTATTTACGCAGTTAGAAAATTTACGCGAATTTACGTAGATATAAAATGCCACACACATCCATAAACTGCAAACTGCTGGATCCCTGGTACGCAGAACCAGTGATGTATTTCGTTTCAAAGTCTGACAAACAAGCTATTAAGCAAGTGGTCATAATGATTTGGATCGTCAATGTATTTAGTACTGTCGCTACAGTTAGTGGTTTATATACTAGTTAGTGATTATACAATACTGGCCATTAAAATTGCTACACCACGGAGATGACGTGCTACAGACGCGAAATTTAACCTGACAGGAAGATGATGCTCTGATATGCAAATGATTACCTTTTCAGAGCATTCACACAACGTTGGCGCCGGTGGCGACACCTACAACATGCTGACATGAGGAAACTTTCCAACCGATTTCTCATACACAAACAGCACTTGACCGGCGTTGCCTGGTGAAACGTTGTTGTGATGCCTCGGGTAAGGAGGAGAAACGCGTACCATCACGTTTCCGACTTTGATAAAGGTCGGATTGTAGTCTATCGCGATTGCGGTTTATCGTATCGCGACGTTGCTGCTCGCGTTGGTCGAGATCCAATGAGTGTTAGCAGAATGTGGACTCGGTGGGTTCCGGAGAGTAATACGGAACGCCGTGCTGGATTCCAACGGCCTCGAATCACTAGCAGTCGAGATGACAGGCATCTTATCCGCATGGCTGTAACGGGGCTTTCTGGATACAGAAAATGTTCGACTGCTGCCGTGGGCAGCACATTCTCCAGATCTCTCATCAACTGAAAACCTCCGGTCAATGGTGGCCGAGCAACTGGCTCGTCACAATACGCCAGTCACTACTCTTGATGAACTGTGGTATCGTATTGAAGCTGCATGGGCAGCTGTACCTGTACACGCCATCTAAGCTCTGTTTGACTCAATGCCCAGGCGTATCAAGGCCATTATTATGGCCAGAGGTGATTGTTCTGGGTACTGATTTCTCAGTATCTATGCACCCAAATTGAGTGGAAATGTAATCACATGTCAGTTCTAGTATAATTTATTTGTCCAATGAATACCCGTTTAACATCTGCATTTCTTCTTGGTGTAGGAATTTTAATGGCCAGCAGTGTATAAAAACTCTACATGTATTACGTAAGAGAAGTTCTAAACATCTGTGGTAATAATTTAATTGGGTTTATAGATAATATGAGGAGACAAATAGGGACCTATCCTGTCAGTGTGCGAAAGCGAGGTTTACTTCTTCTCACTGCGTACTTGCCTCAGCCTGCTGCACTAGTATCCTAACTGGCGTAGGATGATGAATACTGTGCCTCTCTCAAGAAATACGGGTAGACTTTAAAATCATCGCATATGTCTGTAAATTGATTTCTATTCACTTTTACTCTGTAATTAGTCTACTCTGTAATACTCTAATCTGCAGGTTATTAGGAATATGAGGTAAGTTATTTGAAAGGTAACTGTGCTTTGCTTTCATACCAAAAGACTCCAATTCTGCCACCAAACTAGTAATAAACAATGAGCACACGTTTATAATGTGCAGTTCTTGGCCCTGCTTAATTTTGTTGTTGGCCACTGCAGTAATAATAGAATGCCTTGGTGCAGCTCAGTGGTCTACCGCAGTGACAGGTTCAACTGCGTAGTGCTGTAGCGTAATGTGAAGTTTCGCAGCCAGAATAGTAATGAGTTCCCGTCACAACACGCCTGGACAGGCCAAATTTACATGTTCCTAGATTAGCTGGTAGTTTCGTTCCACCAGCGCCGTGTATTCGACCACCCCAGTCTCCACATCAGACGGTACTCTATGTGCAGCATTACAGCTACAACTTCATCAAGCAGCACCATCAACTAGGTGAAGCCTCTGGTCCACGGGCCATCAGCTACGTTTGATGCTTCACGGTAACGAACTGGTACTGCCGAGGCGAAGCCATCTGCTAGGTGCCATAGCTCGACACAATGTGTCTTTCTCTCCTTGCCCCGCAGCGAAAAGTTAAAAAATTTAAAGGTTACTCATAGGCACGGAAATAATTTAATAATTTACAAATAGTGAAACTCAGAACAATAGGACAGCCGCGACATCGAGACAACCCACACTGACGGTGGGTTATCTCACAAAGATGCACACAGTGCGGTGCGCAACGCATAAGTTTTCCGACTTACTAACAAACTTTGGCTTACAGACGTCCATCCTCGTGTCTTTTGTACGTAGATCTGCTTGGTATTCGGCCACTGAATAGGCTGGCAGACATCATTGTTCGGAAATGGAAACCAATCAGACCCGCGTGATTTTGATTGCAAATATTCCATGCAGCCGAGAAATCATCGAATTAAGTAACTCGGGAGGATTTGGGCACTAATTGAAAAGTAATTTCTGAAAGAACGCCAGCTGCGCCGGATCGTTCATATCCGAACAATCCATCGCCAATGCAGCCCGCTTTTTGCTGAAACACATGTTAATTTAAACGTAAATTGCATAATTGTTAAGGATATTAGATAATAATTACAATTCATGACGGAATCAACAGAAAAATATATAGATGTAAATGAAATTTATCCGCTAAAGAATAACTGCTTACACACCTCAGGGCTGCGCAGCTCAAGAAGTTCCGAACAAGGGATAATTCTACAGGAAGAAGACAAAATTGCAGCGCTTCTTCATTTCTTCTCAGTGGCTCTGCATGCACCACTTTTACAAACACTGCAAGTTTTACTATGTTAAATGCGGTCTTTGAGCATTTTTCTGCTATGTTTTCCACAAACTGGGTTTTTACAAATGAGCCATCCTTTTCTTAAAACACATCATTACATTATCAATTACGAGAGTAAAAATTAGGGCATAAAGGAAATAATGAATTGAAATGCAGTCAATATCCAAGATTCCTGGGTTCAACTCGTGTCTTCACGCCACTATCAACAGCCTTGGGCCACGTGTATAACATGTCCTTCCAGCCATAAGCCGCATGTGCTGCGGAGTGGACATTCACTGTGCGTCACCAAGTCCTCCTTGACTGTCAACATTTGTTATGCTGTTACTGATTTGCTCTGTCTCTGCGGACTCGCACACTGCTGCTAGCCATGGTCAGCACCTGGACTGCAGCCGTCGAACTACTGTATGAAAAACGTCGATTAATACAGGGTGTTCATAAAGTCAGAGAACACTTTCAATTATTTATTGCACAGGAACTAAACATTGTACAGATGACATACATACTGCATTTTGAAGAGAAATTCTGAAAGTTTTCTTTACAAACATTCGATGTGCGAAGCTTGAGTGACCCGGCAGATATCAATATGGTAATCGAACGTCCCAGCATGGCATCGTCTACTGTAGCAGTCCCTTCCCGTATTCTCTCCCGGAGATCTGCTACATTACGTGGTAGACGCGGTACATACACCAGATCTTTAATGTGTCCTCACAGAAAAAAGTCACACGGAGTGAGATCTGGTGATCGGGGAGGCCATTTCAAAAATTCCAGTTCACAGAAGGCTCGCTACGCACCTGAACTCGCCATGTTTGCGACTAGCGCTGACTATTACCAAACTACGCTGTGGCGGTATACAGGGAAAAAAGACTTTCAGGGCTTCTCTTCAAAATGACATATGTATAATATCTGTACAGTGTTCGGTTCTTGTGCAATAAATAATTGAGAGTGTTCCCGGACTTTATGTACACCCTGTAATGGTTTTGCTGAGCCATCATTCCTGGCTCCACTCGCCCCATGCTTCTGGTAGGTTCCAGCATCATGTACCCCGCACACGCTATTCTGGTGGCACATGTGACCACCCAGCAACTCTGATGTAGGCGTAGTTGTCATAACACTGTGCAACCAGACCATTGTAAATGTTTATTAATTTCCTTTCCTCTTCAGTTAACACAAATTGCAAACATTCACTGACAGTCAACGTCCACACTGAACCAATGACCTTCTGGTTAGAAACTGTAACCTTCAGCGTGTTTACAGTCGGATGTGGACACGGTGTTGAGTGATCTGTTTTTCGCCTTTAGGCCGCATATTCAGATTACTTATGTTTGCGTGATTAATACAGTATTTTATTTACAGTCTATGGATGGATAAAAATGATACGAGGGATTATTAACTTTTCAGTGACGCCATGTTTTCCTTCAATCTGATGACAGATAATCTAGCTGTCTGACATTAGTGGACACAATCACAGTGTAAACATTCAATTTTACTGAAAGAAACAAACATCTGTGAATTTTGTGCACACCTGTAAAGGGTTTTCTTGTGTTGCTGTTATGATGTAATGTGCCCAATTTGGTTCTGGTGGTGAAAGATATATTAATGCCTTTGCGTATATGGACATTTGCAAATTCATATGAAATATTTTGCGGTAAGGGGATTGTGTGGAAAGTCAAGTCTTATTCTCTGGGCCTACTCAGTCACAGCTTATTTACATATTAACAAAGCAAGTCGCAAAGTAACCGCTCAGCCATCTCACGTGCTGCTACAAGAAAGCGTCAGTGTTTTCCAGTACGAACAAACATGTAACAGATGCACCTTACCGATGATAATAGTGGTTAAGCATCTGAACCCCTGTTGGGTTAAATACACTACTGTCCATTAAAATTGCTACACCAAGAAGAAATGCAGATAACAAACGGGTATTCATTGGACAAATATATTATATAAGAACTGACATGTGATTACATTTTCACGCAATTTGGGTTCATAGATCCTGAGAAATCAGTACCCATAACAACCACCTCTGGCCGTAATACACAGCCTTGATACACCTGGGCATTGAGTCAAACAGAGCTTGGATGGCGTGTACAGGTACAGCTGCCCATGCAGCTTCGACACGATACCAGAGTTCTTCAAGAGTAGTGACTGGCGTATTGTGACGAGCCAGTTGCTCGGCCACCATTGACCAGAGAGATCTGGAGAATGTGCTGGCCAGAGCTGCAGTCGAACATTTTCTGTATCCAGCAAGGCCCGTACAGGACCTGCAACATGCGGTCGCGCATTATCCTGCTGAAATGTAGGGTTTCGCAGGGATCGAATGAAGGATAGAGCCACGGGTCGAAACACATCTGAAATGTAACGTCCACTGTTCAAAGTGCCGTCTATGCGAACAAGAGGTGACCGAGACGTGTAACCAATGGCACCCTATACCATCACGCCGGGTGATACGACAGTATGCCGATGACGAATACACGCTTGCAATGTGCCTTCACCGCGATGTCGCCAAACACGGATGCGACCATCATGATGCTGTAAATAGAACCTGGATTCATCCGAAAAAATGACGTTTTGACATTCGTGCACCCAGGTTCGTCGTTGAGTACCCTATCGCAGGCGCTCCTGTCTGTGATGCAGCGTCAAGGGTAACCGCAGCCATGGTCTCCGTAGCTGATAGTCTTGTTGTCTTGCAAACGTCCCCACCTGTTGACTGAGGGATCGAGACGTGGCTGCACGATCCGTTACAGCCATAAGGATAATATTCCTGTCATCTCGACTGCTAGTGATACGAAGCCGTTGGGATCCGGCACGGCGTTCCTAATTAACCTCCTCAACCCAACGATTCCATATTTTGCTAACAGTCATTGGATTTCAACCGACGCGAGTAGCAATGTCGCGATACGTTAAACCGCAATCGCAATAGGCTACAATCCGACCTTTATCAAAGTCGGAAACGTGATGGTACGCTTTTCTCCTCCTTACACGAGGCATCGCATCAACGTTTCACCAGGCATCGCCGGTCAACTGCTGCTTGTGTATGAGAAATCGGTCGGAAACTTTCCTCAGGTCAGCATGTTGTAGGTGTCGCCAGCGGTGCCAGCCTTCTGTGAATGCTATGAAAAGCTAATCATTTGCATATCACAGCATCTTCTTTCTGTCGGTTAAATTTCACGTCTGTAGCACGTTATCTTCGTGATGTAGCAATTTTAATGGCCAGTAGTGTATGTTAACAGAAAGCAATAAAACTGTCGGGAGGGCAGCTGATGGTACTCATTCATAAACTCACACCCATGGTTTTCACATTACAGGGCATTGCAAATGAGCGGTAGTGAACGAAGAGTCCTGTTCCACATTACGAAAGACACTTATGCATCAGAAGTATTTTATTTAGTTCATAGCACATCATATTGCTATAACATATAATCTCACGAAACGGATTTTCAGCAGTTGGTTGGTGAATGTAAATTTTGTACGTAAGCAGCAGAGGCAATTTCACGCTCCGAGCAAGTGCGGTAATTCCGTTATTTGCCCTCTGAATTACTGCTGGCAAATCCTCTTGTCAATATCGGTCAATTTCGACTGCAAGGGACGAATCATACCTCTAATTAGCCATGTCTGCTTCGCAAACATGAAACTAAATGTTGCAAATTTAGTTTCAGAAAATTTTCTGAAGCCACTATTTTGTCGAAGTATTGTTGGAGCATATTAATTGCGCACATTATTGTTGCAGAAAATCGCAATGGTTCTTTTGAAGTCGAAATTTGTGCATTGATTCAGACTACTGCAGCTTAAGGCTATAATAATATTGTTGAGGGAATCATATAAATTGGAATCCGTATAAAAATCAAACCTTGGCTGCTACTCAATTGACGCACTATTTCTGTTGCTTTTTCTGTTACAAAGACCTACCAATAAAGAATCTACTGCAGAGTGGAAAAAAAGGTTACAGTACGAGTATGCCTGAGCTATGCATTAATACCAGTGTAAGGTCTCTGGTTTAATTCTGGTATTCGTGGAAAATGATCTGAGCTTTACATTTACATTTCATGTGTTATACTTCATATTTGTACGCTAAACATTTTTCGGGCAAGTAGTTTTCAGTAGTCAGTATGTTACGTCATTGAAGTTCTGAGTGCAAACAGCGTGATCTTTGGTTGCTATACTCAGCTCATCATAAGAAAAAACCTGTTGCCAACATTACACTACGTATTCTTCCGCGTTTGCTGCAACCTCATTGGATTTTGTATCACGTGAAGCTGAACCCAAGCTGTCTCGACTGCAGTTACGTATGGTAATGAGGATACGGTGTATGCTGTGCGTTACGCGTACGTCGACTCAACGATGATAAAGGACACAACAGCTTTACCTGCGCATTTAACTTAGGAGCACTGGCTAGTCAAGTGACTCAATTAACCTGCAGTGATATGGCGTTGGAGGAGGGGGGGGGGGCACTCCAAAGAATACATTTCAGTGCTGCTACGTTGATAAACAGGCGATCAGCAACAGAATCCCAAGTCACCAAAAGCTCCACATTTCCTCTTCCTCTTTATTGACGTGGGCCTGGGAGATGAACTGGGGGAGTCGCTGATACAACCTTGCGACACTGGCTGAAAAATGAGGGTGAGATGCGAATACAAGAACTCAACAAGGGAGTTCTCTTAGCCTCTCTCAACTCAATTCTCCACAGCTGAGCAACCCAGTGGAAGGTTGGGTAACCAACCCCAGCGGGAAACTGGATCAGCGACAGGATGTGGAGGACAGTGGAAGGCAACGGGAAACCACTACTGGAATTACTTCCCTAGACGTTCACGGGATGGACCTCTTTGTTCAATATTCCGGAGGTAAAGTTTCCCCTCAATCGGTTCTCCAGCAGGGGAATACAATGAGGACTCCAGAGATTAGGGCAAATGGAAAATAAAGGAAGGAGAAGAAGAAGGAAAACTTATTGAGGATTGGGACTTGGAATGTTTTAACCCTTCTCCAGGAAGGTAAATTAGAAAATGCCAAGCATGAAATGACAAGAAACAAATTGTATGTACTCGTTATGTGTGAGGTGAGATGGGGTGGTTGTGGAGAACTAGAAAGTGACGTCTTCCGATTGTACTGTTCAGGTTGAAACGTCTCTGTGAAGTCGTTTCATAAGACACTTGTCGAATTCGCTACAACTTATTCACTTTACTACCTGATTTTAGTTCAATTCATGAACTCTTCCAGAAAGACTGAGCGCTCAAATAAGACCTATTGAATATTATATGTGTGTTTTAATGTGGGGTTTCGGTTTTGTTTTGTGGGAAGCGCTGAGTTGGTCATCGTCTGCTGGGAGTAAAGGATGACCTACTTAGGTTTCCCATACCTGAACAGAGAGGTTTACCCATCTTAGTCGAGGGCTGTGTCGCAGGCAATTCTTGTGTGTGAGGTTGGTGACAGAGGGCTACTCCTCTGGTAGCTTCCGCTGCACGGGGAGCTAGGTAATCTCGGAAGAGAAGGCGGCACTCTTCGGTGAACACTTCATGAGTACGGATCGCAGCTCTTAAAGGGGGTTTCAGGTGATAGGAAGCAGGTTGAGTTAGGACTTCGTTATGTTTAACTGTTGAAATACTTAAGACCTTCAGCTTAACTGAAGCGTGTGAAGCGAGCTATTTTTCCGAATTTGCCATAGTTATATTGCTTTAAATAGGCGATATTTGGGTGTTTGAGTTAAAAGTGTGGAAGTTACTTTGTTCATTTTGAACAACGGTGAAGTAGAATTTCAAACGGTAAATCTGATTAGTAAAAGCTGGTTAGGATCACTTCAACCGTGCGTGAGTGCAATACTGTGTCGAAGCGAGTATGATTTTTAATGATTTTTAATCTTATATTTTGTGGAAGTTGCTTTTGTCTTTGTGTGTCGATTTTGCGCCACGTGTTTGGTAATCACTGACCCTTCTGGTTCACCACGGCACCGCAATAGGCTTTATTTCAACAGTTTGCTTGTTTAATGAGCTATAATTTCTGCAAGAATATCAGTTCTTTCGTACGCTTTCTACAAAGCAGCACAACAGTCTGATTCGGAATGCACCACGTGCTCTAGTTTGGCCGTTTGCAAGCAGCAGACGCAGTTAGTATGTTGAATAATTATCACGCAACCTCGTGCATTAGTTATAAACCTCTGTCCAGAACAGTGCATCCGTAGAATCGTAATGCCAATCTCACTGAGATATTTTCATGGTATTAATGCAAAGGAGATGATAGTATCATTGTCTCCCACCCCCCTTTTCTGTGTTTCTTCTTGCAGTTGTTAAATTGTGCTCTGTTACATTCTCAAGTAATTCTTGCTTAAATATTTCTAGGCAGGCACCAGTTATGTGTAGTTAGGATGTGCAACCAAATACTTAGATACAATAAATAATCTAGTGTTGATCTTACCCACTTACTCCGATTTCGAATCCTGAATTAATCAAGTTGCTTCATGCACGACATGGAGTGCTATTTATCTGGCTACTTAAAGAAATCTGCATACTTGTAATTAAATTATTAAAGTAATTAAACTAATAATTTTCCATTTCCGTTTTTTCTAAATGGTTAGGAGGGCTTGGGCTACTGGTGGCCTTGAATTTTTATCATTATTTGTGTGAGAGAAGCACCTAGAAATGGCTCGATGAGAAACGTCGTAAAGATAGTAATACATTACAAGGTGAAGATAAAAATGGAATGTATGGGGTTGTAATTTTGATAGGTAAAAGACTGAAGAGCAAGGTTATCAAGATTGAATATGTTAGTGGAAGAATAATGATGATGAGACTGAAAGACTTAGTTATTATCAAGGTCTATATGCTTACAAGTAATCATTCAGATGAAGAAGTAGAAGAATGTTATGAGACGATAGAAAACTTAACAGAGAGAGAGAAAAGAAATGCATGTATTGTTATAATCGGTGATTGGTATGCGGTAGTTGATAAAGGACCAGAAGGAAAAGCTCTGGGAAAATTTGGAGTGGGAGAAAGAAATGAGAGAGGGCAAAGATTGTTGGAATACTGCAATGAAAATTTCATGATAGTCGGAAATACTCTATTTGATAACCACAAAAGAGGACTCTATACTTGGATATCGCGATTTAAGAACCAAAGATACCAAATTGATTACATAATGATACAACGAAGATACCAAAATCGCCTAAAGAGTGTCAAAAGCTATCCAGGCGCAGTTATTTATTCATACCATGTATTAGTAGATGCTGAGGTTTTAGTTAAATTGAAAAGAACCTGGAAAGGACAGAAGAGGGAGCACATTAACTTTGAGAAACTGAGCGACAAAGGCAATTGTTAAAAATTAGACAATGCATGTGGTGAAATCATGATACAAGGACAGGAAGCGAAATGCACAGAAGAAAGATAGGATCGCTTTAAAAATGGGCTCAAAAAGACAGCTAAGGAAACGCTTGGAGTCAAGGAGAGGAAAAAATAAAGAAAGAATGGGTAACACTAGATATGATAACCTAGATGGATGTTCGCAGGAAATGGAAAACTGTAAACACAGAAGAAGGGAAGTGCAACTACAGGAGTTTAAATAATGGATTAAGAAATAAGACAGAAAAAGCACAGGAGAAATGGCTGACAGAAAAGTGTAACAAGATAGAGAAATTGGAGAAGGAAGGAAAATATGATTTGATGTACAAAGAAGCAATGGATTTGACATTCAGGGAAAAGAGAAACAACAATGGACTAAAGGAAGTAGTGGCAGCAGACGGTAAAATGATGAGTGAACCCCAGGGAATAATGAGAAGATGGGAAGAATATATAGAATGGCTATACACTGCAGACAGTCGACCAAATGAAGAAGACCTTGGGATAGATGAAGAAGATAAAGTTTCAGATGATGACAAAGGAAATGCAATACCAACCAGTAAGATTGAAGAATCTTTGAAGGAGATGAAAAATGGAAAGGCAATGGGAATTGATGAGATTCTTGTGGAACTGTTAAAGACATTGGAGAAAGAAGGGAAAAGGGAGTTGATTGAATTGTGCAATCAAATGTACATGACAGGAAATGGCCAAAGGACTTTACAGAAAGTATCTTAATACTTATACAAAAGAAAAAGAATATCAAAAAGTGTGAGAAACATAGAACAGTGAGCCTGATATCGCATGCAGCCAAAGTCTTGCTGAGTACGGTCAACAGAAGGCTATATGGAAAGCTTAATTGCGTAATAGAAGATGAACAATTTGGTTTCAGACGAGGAGTGAGAACTAGAGATGCCATTGGGCTACTGAGAGTGATAGGGGAGACGTACATGGAGAAGAAAAGGAAGGTGTATGTTGTGTTTATTGATCTTGAAAAGGCTTTTGACTGTGTCAGATGGGACAGACTGATGGAAATCCTAATGAAACATGTAGGTGACTGGAGGGAGATACGGCTAATTAGAAATTTATATTTGAACCAGAGAGCAAGAGAAAGAATAGGAGGTGTGATGCGTGAAGAAATAGAACTGGGAAGAGGTGTAAGACAAGGTTGTTGTTTATCACCAACACTGTAATTATCTGGAGGAAATTATTAATGAAAGTTTTGATGGAAGGAGAGGAGTTTGTATAGGGGGTCGGAGAGTGGAGTGTATAAGATTTACAGACGACATGGTTGTCATGGCAGAGAGTGCAAGAGAGATGGAACAAATGTTAGATGATCTAAACATAAAATTAGAGGAATATGGAATGAAGATTAACAAGAAGAAAACGAAAAGCATAGCAACTGGAGGAAAGGGGAGAAAATGCCGTATGAAAATAGGGGGGAAGGAAATTGAGCAAGTGAATAACTTCAATTACTTGGGAAGTGTAATAATGGATGATATATATTGCACAACAGAAATTAGGAAAAGAACTGCAATGGCAAAAGAAGGATTCAAGGGGAAACAGAAATTACTTTGTGGACCAGTAATCAAAGATCTGAGGAAAAGACTTGTCAAATGTTACATCTGGAGCGTTGCACCATATGGTGCGGAGACCTGGACATTGAGGAAGGAAGATGAAAGAAGATTGGAGGCACTAGAGATGTGGATATGGAGAAGAATGGGTAAAGTGAAATGGGAAGACGAGTAAGGAATGAAGAAGTATTAAGAAGAGTTGGAGAAGAAAGAAACATGCTGAAAGTTATCAGAAAGAGAAAACGGAACTAGATTGGACATTGTTTATTGAAGGAAGGAATTAGAAGGAATGGTGGAGGGAAAAAGGGGAAGAGGAAAAAGAAGATGTCAAATGCTGGACAATATAAAAGGAGATAAATATTCAGAATTGAAAAGACTGGCTATGGATAGATAAAAGTGGATGAGACTTAACCCATGACAAGACCTGCCGTAAGGCAGAATACCGTACTACTACTACTTATTGACGTGCTGTTCTGCATTTCGTGCCTCAAAACTTCTTGCATTAGTTCCACAACGTTTGGCAGCTTTAATGCGTTGTTATTTCTCCCGACAAATCCTTTAACTTGGCTCTAGATCAGTTCTGCTGGGTTCAGATAGCGATGGTACTCTGACAACTGGAAAAATCAGTATTTGTACTGTGTGCTAGACGCCGTGTCAGTTACTGTTTTGCATGTTTCTACGACGCTTATTACTCTGGCTAGCGCCGGCCGCGGTGGTCTAGCGGTTCAGGCGCTCAGTCCGGAACCGCGGGACTGCTACGGTCGCAGGTTCGAATCCTGCCTCGGGCATGGATGTGTGTGATGTCCTTAGGTTAGTTAGGTTTAAGTAGTTCTAAGTTCTAGGGGACTTATGACCACAGATGATAAGTCCCATAGTGCTCAGAGCGATTTGAACCATTTTTTTTTAACTCTGGCTAGTGTGAGACCATTGGTGTCCTGGGCATATTCAAAGAAAGAGTATAAGATTTTTCATTTTTCTGCAAAAAGATTTGATGTTTTCTTCAGCAATCTTTAACAACCTTTTAGAAAATATTGATACTTAAGAAATTATATTTTCAATGAAAATCAGAATTTTGCGTACGATATGTCATTAGAAACTGGAAGACGCTCATTATTCTTAAAAAATGGTGACTGGGTATCAGATAATTAACATGTATTTGATGAATTTCATATTTAAGTTATCTAGATCTTCAAACCGAAAAAAAGTTATAGACCTCAACGAGATCCGAAATTTCACCCCAAAGCATACATGATTGTCACTCTTTTTTTCCGTCGTTGCCGGCCGGAGTGGCCGAGCGGTTCTAGGCGCTACAGTCTGGAACCGCGGGACCGCTACGGTCGCAGGTTCGAATCCTGCCTGGGGCATGGATGTATGTGATGTCCTTAGGTTAGTTAGGTTTAAGTAGTTCTAAGTTCTAGGGGACTGATGACGTTAGATGTTAAGTCCCATAGTGGTGGTAGTGGCGGTTAGTGTTTAACGTCCCGTCGACAACGAGGTCATTAGAGACGGAGCGCAAGCTCGGGTTAAGGAAGGATTGGGAAGGAAATCGGCCGTGCCCTTTCAAAGGAACCATCCCGGCATTTGCCTGAAACGATTTAGGGAAATCACGGAAAACCTAAATCAGGATGGCCGGAGACTGGATTGAACCGTCGTCCTCCCTAATGGGAGTCCAATGTGCTAACCACTGCGCCACCTCGCTCGGTAAAGTCCCATAGTGCTCAGACCCATTTGAACGATTTCTTTTTTTTTTTTTTTTTTTTTTCAATGTTGGTCCATTCTGTTCGTTATAGTTCTCCTCATTTGGTCTAGGCAGACGTCATTTGACATCCCTTCGAGCTGATCGTTGAATACTATACTGACCGAACACGCTGAGCTACCGCGCGGGCTTCGTCGACGCTACCGATGACGCCACACATATGACTATGATCTACTGCTTATAACATAGTGTTTCCTGAATTTATTTTTCTCTGTAAACTTGTGAAAAACATTAAGAACACTTTTTTCTCGCCATTAACGGTGTTCCGCCTGCATATTTCGCTACGTAGCAGGAAGCAGTGTCAACAATTTCAGGTACGTATTAACAGCGAGACAATCAGAGCACATGTAGCGTTTACGGCGACTGCGACTGTACACGATTTTTGAACAAAAGAATTACGTACCGGTAGCTAAAGTATGATTAAGAAAAACGTTCATGACTGTTAAAACATCAGAATGTCTTAAAATTTCATTTATAATGACATAGTAATAAGATATCTCATAATAAGTTGGACCGACTTCCAAGAGTGGAGCAATACCGGTGTACGAGAGTTAGGCTGCTGACCAATCACCACACTTGTGTTTGTCTACATCAGGTTTACTCTTATGATGAACGAAGTATTGTAATCATGCCATTGTGGCCGCATTCAAACAGACGCTAGGTTCAAATGGTTCAAATGGCTCTGAGCACTATGGGACTCAACTGCTAAGGTCATTAGTCCCCTAGAACTTAGAACTAGTTAAACCTAACTAACCTAAGGACATCACAAACATCCATGCCCGAGGCAGGATTCGAACCTGCGACCGTAGCGGTCTTGCGGTTCCAGACTGCAGCGCCTTTAACCGCACGGCCACTTCGGTCGGCTCAGACGCTAGGAAGTGAGTCGGGTGTTGGGTACCGTTCTGAGCGGACTGAAATAACTTAAGCCGGCTGAAGTGGCCGTGCGGTTAAAGGCGCTGCAGTCTGGAAGCGCAACACCGCTACGGTTGCAGGTTCGAATCCTGCCTCGGGCATGGATGTTTGTGATGTCCTTAGGTTAGTTAGGTTTAACTAGTTCTAAGTTCTAGGGGACTAATGACCTCAGCAGTTGAGTCCCATAGTGCTCAGAGCCATTTGAAATAACTTACAGAGTACAGAGATAAAGATACAGATAATGATAACTTATGGAATATGATTTGGTAAATATTTACTGGACAAGCGATGGTAATGAGGTAAAGTTGTTGCTGCACTGCTTGTTTGCACGTAATTATGGTATGTTTGAAAAATGGAAAGTCTTAGTGGGATTTTTTTAATTGCTTTGGGTTAGTTAGTTCATTGTAAGTTAGCACTTCACATGCATTACACTCAACGTAGTTTTACTACTCCTTTAACATTTTCAGTAATTTATTTCATGGCAGAGAAATTTTTCTTATAATGGGCTTTCGAGGAACTTGGAGAAGGAAATGGACAAAGCTCTTAGCAATTTTTTTTTCAAAAATGAGGGCAGGTTTGATGAAAATGCAAAGCAAGTCCAAAAGGGATCGACTCAGCCAAAAAAGTCAAAGGTGTCACGACACCTCGTATGTCCCACGCCCTAATACATAAAAACAACCAAAATATGTTCTAAATGTCAAAAATAAGTATGCAAAACGCATTCAGTTGACGAAAAGTTGTGCATTGACTTGATGAGCGGAAATAAGTGCTTATCTGATTCGTTCATGTACTTACTGCCATTTTTTTTACTGAAAGTCAGTCTTTAATTTTTTCTTTACACTTCAGTTAATTTCTCATTATTTGAACTTAAAACATTTTTCTGAACATTGTTGCAGTAGATTTTCTTTGTTTCTTTCGTTAATTTCAGGAACTCTTTAACAGGTCAATGTTAATACAAGAGCTTTAACTGTTGGTTTTTAATAACGATTGATTTTTCTTAAATGGAAACCTTTCTTTTATTGCATCCTTAACAACAGTTTACAAAACATGGAAGTAAATAAGTCGCTGATGGTTTTTGGTTTTAGACTCGAAAACGAGCCTACGAAGATACTAGCGTCAGAAAAAAAAAAAGTTGTTCGTGCGACGCACTACACATTTCATTAATCTCATTCTGTTTTCTTTTCATGTTTAACGCATAGCGCTGTCTGGTTGGCGTTTTTGTACATTCATGAAGCTTTCTCATCAACCATTTTTAACTATATGCTAAATCCTTAAAAGTCGCCTGAGAGCGTTAACGGCTGGAAACTCCAGCAAAATAAATGACCACTTTTAATGACGCCGAAACTATCTAAATAGTATGTTTGCTCACAGATGGCAGAAGAGGTAAGCGCAGCTTACATCATTACATTTTTGTCTATGGATACGTCAGACAAAATAGTGCTATAGAAAAATATGAAAACTGAAGATTAATTGGATAGTGTGTACCTTCTGCCTCGATAGAACCACATTGAGAAGTCCTTGGAGAAGCTGCGCAGTAACGTTGCATAGAGAGCAACACACTTCGTGTTGTGGGCAACCACAGCTGTAAGAATATTGTTAAGGAAATCCGCAACAGCTGGTGGATAAAACTTCATTAGTACAACCAATTCCGCAACCCAAAGTCATCATCAGGTACGCATTCAAATCACTATAGTGTAAGGTCAGCTAGGTTGCCTTAAAAAGAACTCGTATTTTAAATACCATTCATTTTAAGGACTTTCGCGTCAACTTGACGGGGAGTGTTGGGGACACCCAGTAATCTCTAAGTTTCGCTGTAAATCGATTGCATATGTACATGATGATGTAACTTTAGGTTGCATAGGTGATTGTACTAAAAAAAAAGGTTTAATTATTCAACAGCCGCTGCGGTTTTGTTTAAGAAGAATGGTTGCGTGGAAAGGTGATGTTAGTGGACGTTAATGTTGTGATTTTCTGTGCAACTGCTATAAGCTGTTATGGGATTTTGCATCAAAAATTGTTTTAAAAAGTTATTTCTGATATTTTTATTATTTTTATGAAGTTGCAATGTCGCATAACATTCAAGGAATGTCAGTTCTTTTCGTAGTAAAAATCTGAAACTTGTTTCGAATAGCAGCAAATTTTTCTTGTAACCCATGGAGTAAATTTCATAAGTCACCTGTCGGTGCGACGTTACACCCTAGTCCTCCCTCCTTCCTCCCTTCATAAACCACATAACACACGAAATCATAATTTTCTTTCTCCCTCTCTCTCTCTCTCTTATCTATCTAACTAGCGACTACCATACAATAAGGACCTGGAAAGAGATTTCTGACTCTTTAGTGTAGGGTTTACAGCGTTGAACATCATGTGACAATTTGAAGCGAAGAGCTGAATCGGAATTCGAACCAACTTTCTTTCGCAGCGGCAGCCGTACCATTGAGAAATCCGGCCACGCCTCGGGGACGGACTCAAAGCCTTAATTTCCCGCTGCCTCCCCGCCACCCGCACCCCCACCCCAAATCCCCACCCCCGCATCGGCCCAGACGCCTCAAGGACTCACCGACGCTGCTGGGAAGGAGCATTCACGACATAAAGGACATTTCCGAGAGCCCGTCTGTGGCCCATTCTCGGGGGCGTCACTGAAATTAAATTTCAGGCACTTTAGAAGAGCGTATAGTAAACTTTTCTTTTGTCTCTGCTACAACACAGCCATCACAGCTAAAAATAAAAAAATCGGTATTTTGCCTACCACTGGTAATAAATAAAAGAACGGAATTCACACTGTGGGAAGAACCGAGCTGCTTTCTATACTGTTACACTTCTGAAGGAGCACTAGTGTCTCTTATCTATCTGATTGTTAACGGATGCCCCGTTACAACTTACATTACCTTTACAAAAATATTTATTCTACATAATTAAGGTGATTTACTTACTGTTTTATATTGATTCACTGTTTGCCAGTGCCAATCTAATAGTAAAATTTAATTTATAATAATTACCATACAACGTACGCATACCTTTAACGTATGGTTTATAGTTCCAGGGATATTTACGTTCGCCGGCCGCGGTGGTCTAGCGGTTCAGGCGCTCAGTCCGGAACCGCGCGACTACTACGGTCGCAGGTTCGAATCCTGCCTCGGGCATGGATGTGTGTGATGTCCTTAGGTTAGTTAGGTTTAAGTAGTTCTAAGTTCTAGAGGACTGATAACCACAGATGTTAAGTCCCATAGTGCTGAGAGCCATTTCAGCCATTTGATATTTACGTTCAGACGACAGTTTATTGATACGACTGAGTTCCTACCTGAAATCTTTAGCCAGCAGAAGTTTATTTAAACTGAGCCGTTGGTTGATTCTGACCAGTATGCCGTATTAGCATGTAATTACCGTACATTAACCACAAACATGTTTGCCATAACTTACTTTATATGCTTGATGAAATGGAGAGCGTATTTTCTCTTTCTCACGCTTCCTGATACTTGCAACGAGCACAGATAGCTTTTCTTTACAACATTGCCACTTTCCAATGTATACCGCTT
The DNA here is from genome assembly GCF_023864345.2 of Schistocerca serialis cubense. Lineage (NCBI taxonomy): Eukaryota > Metazoa > Arthropoda > Insecta > Orthoptera > Acrididae > Schistocerca > Schistocerca serialis. The sequence continues at coordinate 524,981,278 of NC_064644.1, forward strand.
CTGTTTTCTATTATTTAAATGATTATTTAGTTATTAGCCCATACAGCCATCTTGAGCAAATTTGTGTGTAATCATCAAACAATTACATTAAGTCGGTTTATTTCAAGTAATCTCCTTTTTTTCAATTTATAATCATCACAGACACACACATTCACATATGTAAGCATTTCCTATTCTACTATTTTCCTAGAAGACATGCGGTACTGGCACAATAATACTCCGGACGGGTGACAAAATACCGGAATCAGTATTATGACGTAAGACAACTACTCCGTGGCTGTTATTGACATTGCCAAAAAAACATCAATAGTTTACACATGTTCCAGGATTTGACACAGACTGAGAAAACATGGATTATGATTAAATGGCTCTGAGCACTATGGGACTTAACATCTGTGGTCATCAGTCCCCTAGAACTTAGAACTACTAAAACGTAACTAACCTAAGGACATCACACACATCCATGCCCGAGGCAGGATTCGAACCTGCGACCGTAGCAGTCGCGCTGTTCCGGACTGAGCGCCTAGAACCGCTAGACCACCGCGGCCGGCGATTATGATTAAATGAAATACTTGGTACAAACGGAGACAAAAATTACATATTACTTCAGTCTCTCATTTCCCTAACACAAAAAAAACACATCATGCCAGTGAACTGTGTTTTCTTAGAAAATAGGAGTAAAGAAAGTGCGTAAATTAAAAAAAAAAAACAATTTTTTAAAAAAATGGCTCTGAGCACTATGGGACTTAACATCTATGGTCATCAGTCCCCTAGAACTTAGAACTACTTAAACCTAACTAACCTAAGGACAGCACACAACACCCAGCCATCACGAGGCAGAGAAAATCCCTGACCCCGCCGGGAATCGAACCCGGGAACCCGGGCGTGGGAAGCGAGAACGCTACCGCACGACCACGAGATGCGGGCAACAATTTTTACAATTATTCTTTGTCGAAATATGTTATAATATCGTTTGCAGTAAACATTGTTAAACGATACTGTTTTTCTTTGGCAAGATTTCGAAATTGTGTTGACACCAGTGCAGTGATAGCGTTGTGCCAAACCACCAATGTCGCCTGAGAGTCATCGTTAAGTAATCGAGAATATGTGGTTCACGATTCGTGAGGACCTTAACTCACAAATATTCTACAAACAATCTTATGCAGTGAAGACTTGTGACACTGTAATTTGTGGTCCGACAATAGAATATGTACGTAAAGGACGTCAGCCCCACCGATAGTGTCCCACCAAAGACTTGTTCGAGCGTATAGTGGCTACACTTCTTACAGAAACCGAAGAATAATTTCAGACGAATTTTCAGTGATTTCACGTAACACCAATTTTACAGGCTCTTAAGACTTTCCTGTATTTAACAAGAACATTGTATAGTCCTATGCATAAACCAATTTTCTATGCATTCGTATAATTGATTCTCTTTACTAGTCCCTGTTCTTTGCTGATCGTCGTTGGGGCCCCGTCAATTGAAAGAGTTGTTCTTGTTGTGGTCTTCAGTGCTAAGACCGGTTTGATGCAGCTCTCCATCCTAATGTATCCTGTACCAGGCTCTTCATCTCCACATAACTACTGCAACCTCTGGTATGATTTTTTTTTTTAGTAATTTAATAGAAAGCTTTGTTGCTTTGGTAAAAATAAAATTGGTTCTTTTTGTCGTGACAGAATAAATTACTATTAATCACACCAGATTTGTCGGAGAACAGCAGCAACATGTGTAATTGATCCAGCTTTAAGAAATTCTATTACCTTTTAGCGGAAAATTCGTGCGGTACTCTCCGACGTTAGAAAAGTCGTGGTGTTCCGTTCGGAGCAGGAGGCGACTGTCTTTTCTCATTCGCGATATCGAAATTTACTAAAAAAAATGAACGCAAATTTTTTTTCGGAGGAAGATCGCGCGGAGAAAACAGACGGAAGTTACATGAAAGAAACCTAAGGGACCAACTAATTGGATTTGTACGAACATATAAACGGAACTGAAAGAACTTGGAATAAATACTATAACGATGTCGTCACGACAGCCTCCTGTTCCGACAGAACACACGCTGGATCATAAGCTGAATAAATCTTTTAAACAGAAAAGATTATCACAAGTATAATTAATGAAAATAAGGTTGAGAGATTTTTTTTGAAATTAAATAAACTTCAAGGCTTCAAGTATTATATTATGAAACGGAAACTTACATTAACATGGCCACCCATTGTGGCGGTGGAGCGAATTTTCACGATGTACATTCTCGCTTGTTTGTGGCTACATATATTTTTAATCACTTAAACTCTTAAATTTACAATAAAATGATTATATCAGTATGGAGCACAATACTTTTGCGTCCGACTCGCAACACATTGTGCATCGTTTTTTTTTTTTTTTTTTTTTTTACTGATCGATAGCAGCGTATAACAGTTTATAGCTATCGTGATATTCTGCGCTTTTCAGGAGCGCGGCAAAGATATCTGGTTACAACATTCATTGGTATATGTTAAAAGTTCGCACATACTGACGCGAATACAGAAAAAAAACTTTTACATGTTAAAAATCGCAGTGATAAAGGCTGTAATGTCACAATGCCTCCCATGTGAGGCATGATGATTCTGGAAGGATCATCAGGACTCACATGTAGTTTCAAGACATTACTGTGTTTTATCATCTGTTTACTTTCGTTCTAACATACAATTGGAATGAGTTTGTCATCTAGTTATTTTATGCTTCCAGTACAGTTATGAAAACAAATAGTCTTTCAGGGTCTTTTGTGCACTTTGGCACTTCTCTCAGTTCATTGTAAGGTGTCCTTGCACTGTTATCTTAATTGCTGTTACTGTGAAACAAAATATGACAAAAAACAATCTTAAGTCTAACACACACAAAGATAAATGAATAATACTCTATATAGAAAACAAAACATGTCAGTAGGCGAACATACACAGATACGTTGAAATAATTACTTAAACAGTCCTCTAAAATTGTCTGTGACCTGTTTGGTCTCGTAATGTTTTTTATCCGTTTCATTAGATTCTTTTAGAATGTCGTTGTTAATCAGGACGTTTCACTTGACACTACACTGTACACTTTTATTTGTCACGCGCTCACTTAACCGGAGTCTGGAACGTCTATTCTCGTTCGGTGAGCGGCGTCGTCCGAGAGGTCGCGACCCTGGTAGCGTCTTTTTTGTGTTCGCTCGTGTTGCCTCTCTAGTGTCTCGCATCAAGCGTCAGGTCGTTTACATGCAAATAAACAGAAAGAAACCTGTCTTAGGTTCGTGCTATAATCTAGACTTACAGGTAAAGGTTTTATAGGATTCAGGACAGGATTGATAACCTTCCCTTCCAGTTAACGTTTCAGTGCTCAGTAATGCCTTGTCTTTATTTAACTATCTATCGCAAAATATCCGACGTGACTGATTAAATGGAAATTAATTTGAAGCTAAGACTTCTCTTTTTACAGAATAAATAAAGTTCATAATTAAGTTTCACTGTGATAGCTTTAGCAATGTCTCTTGCGTAGTTGTGAGACGGAAAACATTCTAAGGTCAATGACACGCCTCCACAACGCGCGCGTCGGTTGTGTTTCAAATGTTAATTGTTGAGTCCAACTGCAAGCAGCTCCGCGCTGTTGCCGGTTACTAGTCCAGTGCAACACGCGCTCGTGTATGCTCGTATGAAGTTTAACGTGTGTCACTCGCGCTCTGCTAAAATGAGAACACGCGGAAAACACACGTCTAGTGTCCTTTCTCCATCGTCGATCGGCGTATCGAAAACTTGGGTAGAAAATACCACCGTCTGTTTCGAGGATTTCACACGACAGTCCCTGCGACCTGCCATGCTTCTTACACACAGGTAAGTGAAGCCAACGTTTTACATATAGTTTGCAAAATGCTTTGCTGTGATCGCTGTCACTCCCTGCACTTGCGTGTACACATGTCACTGCACACTTATTTTGTACACTTTATCACTCGCATTTTGTTTAGAACGTCTTAGGGTGTCTGCAAATTCACATCTCCCATCTCACATTGCGATTTCAAAGTTCACAGTTCAAGTTACTCACAGGTAAATACATTACAAGATTAAACAATGTCCATAAATTACATACATACATACATACATTTCTTAAGTTTGCTTACAGTCACAAAATTCTGTTAACCTTTTCAGTCACGCCACGCCGGATTAGCGTATTGAATACCACTACTTGTGCATCAAGGCACGATTATTTCGGTTATTCTCTCTCCCTTTTACAAAGGTAAAATTTTTTTTTTAAACAAATCTTTTAAGCAGCTTGTTATTTCGTTTCGAATCAAAATTTTGTGTAACTGTTTATGTAGAGCACAGATTGAACAAATTCTGTCTCTACTGGTCGAGCATACTCATGCATTTCTCTCCGGAAGATTCATGCTTCATAAAGTTACTGGCTGCAAGTACTACTCGCGGAATGTATTATAATCTCTCAACATTGCTACTCGCGATACGCTATTAGAACAAAACTTTCGCTAACGGATCTCTCCCACAAATTTCGTTTCCACTTCAACCGTCTAAAGAGCACTCAGATGAGCCTGTCAAATTCTAATCCTCACTTTTTTTTAATGGGATAGGGTGGGGAAGTGGAAGAGGAGAGGATCAAATATGAACATAAATACACTATATACATATACAAATTCTAGCACAACTACACTAGGATATTTTTGTGACCTTAGATGCATGACATGCGTCACGTGTGCCTTCAAGTGGTTATTCTTTAATCTAATATCAGATCTTAGTTTTATTATTATAATGTGAGTCATATCTGGTGACAGCTTTCTAGTTTCTCACGCTTCCTTCTGGGCAATTGTCGGGCTTGGCTGTGAAATAGCTAATTACATTAGTGCATCTTACATGTTTAAAGAAGAAACGTTTACCATCAGGAATACTTAAGACTTGTCAGTACGACGTATATGTTTCCATGTAGTGGCACTCTCGACTACATGACCTAACAGCTGTTGTAAAACAGAATAAAGGAAATGCTTTGTTGCTTAGCTATTAAATCTTTATGAGGCTTACTGTTCGTAGATGATACTTTGAATCTGAGATTGAATCTCCTGAAAACTATCAAATACTACGTGATACTCTCTCTCTCTGTTATTTACTGCTTTTGACAGTTCAAACACTTGGCTACACAAATCTGTTTAATTCTAAAGATCGCGCTAACAAAAGGTATAGTTCATGGCGGTGTTACAATAACGCACAGTTTACACGCAATAGGCTGTACTCTGTACACTTAAAGACTAACATTCCATCTTGAGGGCTGAAAAAGAAATTGCTTAACCTAATATTTCACATACATATATATTCATTGGAGTTGGAAGGTGGCAATCAGCTACTTCCTTCCGTATCTCCTTTCACCAATAGCGGCATTTCTCATTGCCAACAGCCAACTTGGACTGCTTACACCTATGACTAACTTAAAACTAACTGAGAATCTGTCCTCTCAAATGGAATGTGCTTTCCTTTTCGTACGCCATAATAAATCAAATCTTCAATTACCTCCATAGTTTTTCGCCAAAGTGTGAATAGTCGTATTGGTGTGTTAGAATACGGAAGTGTTTCACAGGTTAAACCTTAGGCTAATGTTCCTTTGCTTGTTACTTTGCCTCGTTATACTTCTTGAGATCCTGGTGGTGATAAAATCCTTTAATTCTGCCAGATGCTGGATCCGCTAGTAGATAACATCCTGTATGTGGTTTTCTAATTACTACAAATGGTCCGTCGTTCAATAGCCTCCATTTCCGATTTCTTTTCAACAACCTCGATGGCTTAAAATGTGTCCGTAAAAGCACCTTTTCATTAATATCATATGTAAGAGCCTTAGATACTTTCTTGTCATAAGACTTCTTGCGTAGATTCGCCTGTACAGCTAAGGATACCAATGCTTGCCTAAGTTTTGCATCTAAATCTAATTCTGGTTCTACAATTTTAGGTATGGGATCTAACCATTCATTTCTTTCCCGATGACTCGTCATTAATTCCGCAGGTGTAAATCCAGTTGAGAAGTGTGGAAGATTGTTGACAATCTGCTCGAATGAAGATACAAAGTAGTTTTTGTCGATTAGGTATGTAGGTTCGAATGAATCTATTGAACTCTTTGAAGATACGTTCGGTGGGATTAGATTGCGGTCTGAAACGAGACATAAGTATTTGTTTGATGCCATGTCTGGCAAGAAAATTGCGCCATTGTCTGCCAGTGAAATTCGATGCATTATCTGATAGAATGGCCTCCGGCTTGCCAAATCGAGGAAAATAGTCTTGTTCGATTCGACGGATGATCGGAAGTGCACTGGATGATTTCACTGCCTAAAGTCTCACATGTTTTGTGAAAAGATCCATCAATGCGACTAGGTATTTCACCCCTCCCCTCCCTTGCGGCAGGGGGCCGGCGAGATCAAGGGCCAGAACTTGATTTGGTCTCTCAGTAATAATTGGATTCAGAGGAATTAGGTTCGAATGGTTGAAGGGTTTTGCCTTCTGGCAGATAAGACATGTAGTTAACAACTTGTGGATTCGATGGTGCAAGTTTGGTGCATAGAAATACGCAGAAATCTTTCGTTTGCATTTTTCAGGTCCATAATGACCCCAGGAAAGATGTGTGTACCAGATAAGGTGTTCAACGTATGCGTGTGGTATACACACACACCATCTACCAGAGAGGAGATAAGTTCGATGGAATAAAACATCGTTGTGTAGTTTATAAAATTTGGACAAGTGGTGATCGGGTTTTGTTAGAAGAAGTTGTTTGACCTTACGCCATTTGGGATCTGTTTCTTGGAGTACACGCATCTGCTTGCAGAGCTGAAGGAAATACTTTCTATGTAGTGGGTCTTTCATTAGAAGAATTCGGTAGTTAGACATCTGCTCGATAAGTTCACTGGACTCGGGAAGTCCTTGCGGCATGCGTGACAAAGCATCCGCGATAATGTTGTTTTTACCCTTGATGTATACTATTTCTAAATCATACTCTTGCAAGAATAGACTCCATCGTGTAAGACGAGGATGAAGAAGTTTACACGAGAGCAAGAAACTAAGAGCTTGGTGATCAGAAAAGACCTTAATTTTCCGACCATGGATATAGTAATTGAACCTTTTAAAGGACCATACAATGGCCAGAGCCTCCAACTCTGTCACCGAGTATGACCTCTCACATTCTGTGAGAACCCTACTTGCAAAGCTGATAACTCTTATCTCTTCTTTTCCATCAAATACTTCTATTTGAAACAAACAAGAACCAAGACCCTGAAATGAAGCATCTGACGAAATACAAAATTATTTATCCATGTCTGGATGGAACAAAATATTGCTGTTAAGAAGTGCTTGTTTAATGCGATCAAAATCTGCCTGACACTCTGGCGTCCAATGCCAGTGAGTATTTTTCTTTAGAAGATCATGCAGTGCTTGACTGTTCATCGACTGGTCCGAAATAAACTTTCTGAAAAAGGAAGTCATTCCGAGGAAGCCTTTCAACTGGCGTTTAGAAGAGGGTAAGTTTTTAATAGCTGCTAGTTTGTCTGGATCTGGGGTAATTCCCTGTGATGATACAAGATGTCCTAAAAATTTAATCTCGCTTTTACCAAATTTAGACTTATGTAGATTAGCTGTGACTCCATAGTCAACAAACCTCTGGAAAACTTTGCTTATTATGTCTAAATGTTTTTCCCAAGATTTCGTAGCAATCAGTAAGTCATCAACATACACTGTTACTCGATCCAACAGTTCAGGTCCTAATACATGATCAAGTGCAGCTATGAATACGCCTGAACTCACATTCAAACCAAATGGAACTACTTTGAATTGGTATGATCTACCTGCAAATATAAACGCTGTATATTTTCGAGACTGTGATGTCATCTTGACCTGCCAGTAGCTCGATCTCAAGTCTACGGATGTGAGGAATTTTACTCCTTGAAACCTTTGTAATTGTTCATCCATAGCCTCAGGTCGAGTTCTTACTGGAATAATTATTTTATTTATGTTTCTTGCATCCAAAACTATACGTACACTACCATCCTGCTTCAAAACTGGCAATAACGGACTACTGTAAGGTGAGTCTGACGGTTCAATGATCTCCCACTTAAGCATTTTACGTATTTCAGTTTTCACAGCCTCGCGCCTTGCATACGGGACAGAGTACGTTGTCTTGCGAAAAGTAGAATGGGGAGCGACCTTCATGTCATATTCGTAGTCACGTATTACTCCAGGTTTCGAAGAAAAGACATGAAGATACCTCATAAGTAAGTGGAGTAAATCTTGCCTTTGTATGTAATCAAGTTCACTTGATTCGCTTACTTTATTCAAAATCTCTTCTCTAGTCGGAAGTCCATCATCAGTATCAAAATCCGTCCAACTGTTACCCTGTCTTGTCATGTGTGCTTGGTTCAAAAACATTCGCTGTACCAGTCTGCGTACCTTAACTTTGTGCTCAGTGTTGACTCTTTTGACCTTGCCGCGCAACAATTGCAGCGTTACCTCCTGTTCACCTACTCGGATTGTACAGATACCCTTTTCTATATCAATCACTGCCTTATTCTTCCTCAGGAACTCCATTCCTAATAAGCATGACACTGACAAATTCTTAACTACTAGAAATACACACATGAAAGAAGTAGAATTAATCCTTATCGGTACCTGAGCTTGCAAATTGACTCGCTGTGATAAAGATCCTACCGCTCCTGTTACTGAACAACCTCGTACTGGTAACGTTAAAATTTTCATCCCTGCAGAAACTTTCTTAAACATACATAGTGATAAAGCATTTGCGTTTGCACCAATATCAATAATAGCATCTATTGATGTATTGGCTATGTAAATTTTAGTCATTGCTTGTACTTCGTCTTCCCATACGTCATTCAAGTCTGTCTCAATATTCTCCTGCAACAAATCGTCTCTCAAATCAGTGTCGCGATCATAACGTATTACGTTAAGTCGTTCAAGGTCGAGTTTGCCCCCATTATGTCCCGCAGCATCCCCAAGGAGGCGAAAAGGTGCTGCCTTTAGTTTTCCGCTTTCTTGCGATGCGACTGATTTGATTCTTCTGTCACATCACTTGACCATTCTCGCTGGTTTTTTACCCATTGTGTGTGTTGATTTGTATCAAACCCTTGTTGGTGCTGCACTTGGTTACCAGGCTGAAAAATCGGTACATTACTTGCCTGCGTAAAATATACCGGTGGATTGTATTGTTTTCTTGGTTTATTGTTATTGTATCTAAAGTCCTGTTGTGGTGGCGTGTACTGTTGTTGTTGCATGAATGGTTGTTGCTGAGGCGTGTATTGCTGTTGTTGCTGGTGTTGTGGCTGCCCATAGGGTTGTGGTGGAGGTAGCTGACCTCCGCAATTTTGATTGTTGCAACGTTTACCCTTGTATTTGTTCCCATTCTGGTAGAAGTTACTACCGTTATTGTTTGATTGGTATGGGGCATTCCCGTAATACTGTTGTTGCGTGTTGTATATTGGATTGTACCGTTGGTTGCCGTAATGCTTGTTTTTGTGTTTACCATTACGGTAACCATTGTTTCGGCCTCTATTGCGGTTATTGTACTGTTTGTTTCCGTATTGTGTTTCGTGTGAACCATTTCCAGTACTACCGTTTCCATTCGAATATGTGCCTGCGTTGTTGTTCTTACGGTTAGCATTCGCACGCGCGTCTTCGTGTATAAGATCGAGCGAATCAAGGACGGATAAAAATGCGTCCTGATCTTCCTCTGACACGTTCACTAATTTTTCGCATATGGAAATGGGTAGTTTTGACTTAAGAATCGTAATAACATCTTTTGTTGTTATGGGAGTGTCCCAATATTGTATCGTTCTCAAGTACTTTTCAAAGTACCGGCGAAGTCCGCCACTGTTCGAATGGAAAGGTTCGGCGTTGTAGACCTCTTTGCGTAGGCGTTGCTGAACACCTGCGCTCCAATTTTGAAAAGTTCTTTAGGAAAACGACTGGATGAATATTTCGCTTTTCCGGTCGGAATGGTTGAAAAACTCTGTGTTTCAATACACTCTCCTCTTTCATGAGGGTTGTGAGCGTCAGTTGTTCAGTGTTGTTGTTGTGTGGATCGTTAAATTCATTTTTCGGTCGCGGAATGTACTGTGGTGTGTTGTGTTGTCTGGTATTGATGTTCATCTGGCTCAGAAGGTAGTGAGTGTTTCCCGTCACTCTGGTTATCATACTGTAGTGTTTGAATTTGCTGTTTCAGGTCGGATATCTCATCTGTTACTTGCTTCCGCCATTCCGGCAAATCCCGGGTAAACACTCGTCTAATTTGGCCTAGTTCAGTACAAACAGTGTCTCCTGAACTGCCGGGTGCAGATAATATGTCTAAGGTTGCGGATTTAACAACATCTTTCAAGTCACGTGTAACCTTCTCCTCAACAAGCTTCTCTTGTACATCAATCCATTCTTTGTAAAGTTCGGTAAGTGCTTTAGTGTGCGAAGCAACACTACTGTTAACTCTTTCCTCAATAGTTCGGTCCGAAATGTCATTCGCCATTGCACTTTTGATTCTACAGTGGCTACCGCTGTCGCTAACTCGTCTACCTGTCGTGCAACTGTTTTATACGCAAGTTTTACCGAATCGGTTTCTTTGCGACACGCTTCGATTTGAGTTGTGAGATTCTGACCAATGTTATCAATTTTGTTATTCAGAGTGCTTATCTGTGTTGTCAAAGTGTTTAGTTGCGCCGTGACGTCACCCTTAACCGAATCTATCTGTGCTGTGTGAGAGCCTACTTGCGTAGTGAGGGTACCTACTTTCGCTGTGAGAGAGCCTACTTGCGTAGTGAGGGTACCTACTTTCGCATCAATGGTGGTATTTACGTCATTCCTAACTGAGTCAATCTGTGTTGTCATATCCGTTTTCAACTCTGATAAAAACTTGTCTCTGTCTTTCTCACGTTGTTCGCTATCTCGTTCGCGCTGTTCCCTCTCCTGGCTGTCTAGTATCAATTCCTGTAACATTTTGACAATGTCAATTGATACCATTGTCGGGGAGGTGGGTGTTTCCTGCTGAGTGTCGTCCACGTTAACTACCTCTTGTCTGTCGTCTGTCCTGGCCGCCGTTCCGCGTGAGCGGAGTCGGTAATGTTTGTTAACAGTGCCGTCGCTTTCGTCTGCAGAGTTCGCGCTCGATTGTCCGTCCGCCATAATGAAATTCAACTATTGCCAACTTAAAATGGGTACTGCCAACTGAAATTCTGATTGTTAATTATTCTTGCCGCGCAAGTTAAAGTCGCGGCGCGTTCGTCAAATGTCTAATGTTACGTTGGTAATAACTGACACACGTCTGTAGCAAAAAGACAAGATGGAGTCAACGCCGTTGAAACAATTGATTGCCAACGCTGTTACACAGAAAAGGCTGAAATGGGATCCATCTTGAACTTAACACGAGAATACTAACTACAGTATAAAACAAATAGTCCAAGCAAAAGGTTACAGAAAATGTTCAAATATTTACGTAGAAAAAAAGTGGTTTTTTACGTTAAGCTACAGAAAGGATAGAGTGAGGTCGAAATTGAAGGTCAAATGAGCTACTCTTTAGAAAGAACAATGGCAAACGAAAATTTGGTACTCACTCGGCGTTGTCTTCAAAAGTGCAAATCTGCGTCTTATTAAGTCCCAAGATATTTGTGTAAATACCGCGTCCTTCAATATTGCGTATATTTATTGCTCATCCGTAATTTTATGCAGCACTGGGTTCCAAAGAGCGATACATGAAATAAGGCAATCATATATTAGTACCGTGACACTTTCAATATTTTAGTCGAGTCCCTGTTCGGGCGCCAGATCTGGTATGATTTTTTTTTTTTTTTTAGTAATTTAATTGAAAGCTTTGTTGCTTTGGTAAAAATAAAATTGGTTCTTTTTGTCGTGACAGAATAAATTACTATTAATCACACCAGATTTGTCGGAGAACAGCAGCAACATGTGTAATTGATCCAGCTTTAAGAAATTCTATTACCTTTTAGCGGAAAATTCGTGCGTTACTCTCCGACGGTAGAAAAGTCGTGGTGTTCCGTTCGAAGCAGGAGGCGACTGTCTTTTCTCATTCGCGATATCGAAAATTACTAAATAAAATGAACAGAAATTTTTTTTTCGGAGGAAGATCGCGCGGAGAAAACAGACAGAAGTTACATGAAAGAAACCTAAGGGACCAACTAATTGGATTTGTACGAACATATAAACGGAACTGAAAGAACTTGGAATAAATACTATAGCGATGTCGTCACGACAGCCTCCTGTTCCGACAGAACACACGCTGGATCATAAGCTGCATAAATCTTTTAAACAGAAAAGATTATCACAAGTATAATTAATGAAAATAAGGTTGAGAGATTTTCTTTGAAATTAAATAAACTTCAAGGCTTCAAGTATTATATTATGAAACGGAAACTTACATTAACATGGCCACCCATTGTGGCGGTGGAGCGAATTTTCACGATGTACATTCTCGCTTGTTTGTGGCTACATATATTTTTAATCACTTAAACTCTTAAATTTACAATAAAATGATTATATCAGTATGGAGCACAATACTTTTGCGTCCGACTCGCAACACATTCACAGAACAGCTAGAAAGCGGCACGGCTCCCTGCAGAAGTAAAAATTGGCAATTGTTATTTTGAAACATAGGTGCATCGGTTTTTTTTTCTGCGCTTTTCAGGAGCGCGGCAAAGATATCTGGTTACAACATTCATTGGTATATGTTAAAAGTTCGCACATACTGACGCGAATACAGAAAAAAAACTTTTACATGTTAAAAATCGCAGTGATAAAGGCTGTAATGTCTCCTTGTGAATCTGCTCACTGTACTCATCTCTTGGTCTCCCTCTACTATTTCCCCTCCACATTTCCCTCCAATGTTAAATCGTGATCCCTTGATGTCTCAGTATGTGTCCTTTCAACCGATCCCTTTCTTTGGTCTAGTTGTGCCACAAATTTCTTGTCTACCCAGTTCTATTCAGTACCTCCTCATTATTTACGTCATCTACCTATCTAATCTTCAACATTTTTCTGTAGCACCACATTTCCAAAGCTTCAATTCTCTTTTTGCCTTATCTTTTATTATCCATGTTTCACTTCCATGCATACACCCCAGACAAATACTTTCAGAAAGACTTCCTAACACTGAAATCAGTATTCGATGGTAATAAATTTCTCTTCTTCACAAATGCTTTTCTTGCCATTACCAGTCTACATTTTATATCCTGTCTACTTCGGCCATCATCAGTTGTTTTGAAGTCCAAATAGCAAAACTCACCTGCTACTTTAAGTGTCGGTTTCATAATCCAGTACCCTCAGCTTCATATGATTTAATTCGTCCTCGAGTATATTTCATGATCCATGTTTTGCTTTTGTTGCTGTTCATTTTATATCCTCCTTTCAAAACACTCATCTACTACTTTAAGTGTCTCGTTTCCTAGTCTAGCCTGATTTAATTAATCTACATTGCATTATCCATGTCCTGCTTTTGTTGCCGTTCATCTTATACCCTCATTTCAAGACCTATCCATTCCATTCAGCGCTCTTCTGTCCTTTGCTGTCCCTGACAGAATTACAATGTCGTCGGCAAACATCAAAGTTTTTATTCCTTCTCCTTGAACTTGAATTCGTACTCCAATTATTTTTGGTTTCTTTACTGCTTGTCAATGTACACGTTGAATCGTTGAATAACATCTGAGATGTCTCACTCTCTTTTCAACGACTGCTTCCCTTTCATGTCTCTTGACCTTTATAACCACCGTCTGGTTTCTGCACAAGCTGTAAATAGCCTTTCGCTCCATGTATTTTACCCCCGCTACCTTCAGATTTCAAAGAGAATATTCCAGTCAACATTATCAAAAGCTTTTTCTAAGTCTACAAATGTTATAAACGTAGGTTTGCTTTTCCTTAATCTATCTTCTAAGATAAGTCATATCCTCAGTATTGCCTCGTATGTTCCTGCGTTTCTACGGAATCCGAACTGATCTTCTCCGAGGTCGCTTTCTGCCAGTTTTTGCATTCTTCTGTAAATAATTCGTGTTAGTATTTTGCAACCATTACTTATTAAACCAATAGTTCGGTAATTATCACACCTGTCAGAACCTACTTTCTTTGGAATTGGAATTACTACTTTCTTCTTAAAGTCTGAGGGTATTTCGCCTGTCTCACACATCCTCCCAAGGTTGTTAGTAGTTCTAACGGAATATCGTCTACTCCCGTGGCCTTGTTTCGGCTTAGATCTTTCAGGGTTTATCAAATTCTTCTCGCAAATTCATACCTCTTATCTCATCATGTACGTCCTCCTCCATTTCCATAATATTGCCCTCAAGTACATTTCCCTTATATAGACCCTCTATACACTCCTTCCTTTCAGCTTTCCCTTCTTTGTTTAGTACTTGTTTTCAGACTGAGCTCTTGATATTCATACAGCTGCTTCTCTTTTTCCAAACCCTTCTTTAATTTTCCTATGGGTGGTATCAACCTTTCCCCTGGTGAAATATGCCTCTAAATCCTTACATTTGCCCTACAGGTGTTCCTGCTTAGCCATTTTGCACTTCTTGTTAATCTCATTTTTTGAAACATTTGTATTCCCTTTCATGTGCTTCATTTGGTGTATTTTTAGATTTTCTTCTTTCATCAATTAAATTCAATATTTCTTGTGTTACACAAGGATTCTTACTAGGCCTTGTCTTTTTACCTATTTGATCCTATGCTGCCTCCACTGTTTCATCTCTTAAAGCTACCCATTCGTTTTCTGCTGCATTCCTTTCCCCTGTTCTAGTCAACAGTGTTCTAATGCTCCCTCTGAAAATCTCTACAACCTGTGGTTCTTTCAGTTTATCCAGGTTCCATACCCTTAAGGTTCCACCTTTCTGCAGTTTCTTATGTTTTAATCTACAGTTCATAACCAGCAAATTGTGGCCAGAGTCCACAACTCCCCCTGGAAATGTTTTGCAATTTAAAATCTGGTTCCTAAACCTCTGTCTTACAATTATATTATCAGTCTGAAACCTTCCGGTGTCTCCAGGTATCTTCCACGTATACAACCTTCTTTTATGATACCAAGCGTTAGCGATGATTAAATTATGCTCTGTGCAAAATTCTACCAGCCTGCTTCCTCTTTCATTCCTTTCTCCAAGTTCATATTCACATGCTATTTTTCCTTCACTTCCTTCTCCTGCTATCGAGTTCCAGTCCCCCAACACAGTTAAATTTTCGTCTCCTTTAACATTCTTTCTTTTATCTCATCATACATTTCTTCAGTCTCTTTATCATCTGTGGAGTTAGTTGGCGTGTAAACTTGTACTACTGTGGTAGGCGTCTTGGCTACGACGATTCGTTCACTATGCTGTTTGTAGTACTTTATTCTTTTTTTCCTGTTTTCGTACTTTATTCTTTTTTTCCTGTTTTCGTATTCATTATTAAACCCACCCCTGCATTCTTCCTATTTGATTTTGAATTTCTAACTCTGTATTCACCTGACTAGAAGTCCTGTTCCAGCTGTCATCGAACTTCACTAATTCCTACTATATCTAACTTCATCCTATCCATTTTCCTTTTTAAATTTTCTGACATATCTGCCCGACACAGTTTTATCGTAACTAATGTTTGATTTTGTTCATAAAGTCATCAAAAGTCTTGACGCAGGCATTACCAACATCCATCTCAGAGTTTGAAAATGGCTTCTGCTGTTTAATATACGTCCAATACACACGGGACGTTCTACATCTACATCTACATTTATACTCCGCAAGCCACCCAACGGTGTGTGGCGGAGGGCACTTTACGTGCCACTGTCATTACCTCCCTTTCCTGTTCCAGTCGCGTATGGTTCGCGGGAAGAACGACTGTCTGAAAGCCTCCGTGCGCGCTTTAATCTCTCTAATTTTGCATTCGTGATCTCCTCGGGAGGTATAAGTAGGGGGAAGCAATATATTCGATACCTCATCCAGAAACGCACCCTCTCGAAACCTGGCGAGCAAGCTACACCGCGATGCAGAGCACCTCTCTTGCAGAGTCTGCCACTTGAGTTTTTTAAACATCTCCGTAACGCTATCACGGTTACCAAATAACCCTGTGACGAAACGCGCCGCTCTTCTTTGGATCTTCTCTACCTCCTCCGTCAAACCGATCTGGTACGGATCCCACACTGATGAGCACTACTCAAGTATAGGTCGAACGAGTGTTTTGTAAGCCACCTCCTTTGTTAATGGACTACATTTTCGAAGCACTCTCCCAATGAATCTCAACCTGGTACCCGCCTTACCAACAATTAATTTTATATGATCATTCCACTTCAAATCGTTCCGCACAGAAGTAACTGCTACCAGTGTTTGTTCCGCTATCATATAATCATACAATAAAGGATCCTTCTTTCTATGTATTCGCAATACATTACATTTGTCTATGTTAGGGGTCAGTTGCCACTCCCTGCACCAAGTGCCTATCCGCTGCAGATCTTCCTGCATTTCGCTACAATTTTCTAATGCTGCAACTTCTCTGTATACTACAGCATCATCCGCGAAAAGCCGCATGGAACTTCCGACACTATCTACTAGGTCATTTATATATATTGTGAAAAGCAATGGTCCCATAACACTCCCCTGTGGCACGCCAGAGGTTACTTTAACGTCTGTAGACGTGTCACCATTGATAACAACACGCTGTGTTCTGTTTGCTAAAACTCTTCAATCCAGCCACACAGCTGGTCTGATATTCCGTAGGCTCTTACTTTGTTTATCAGACGCCGGCCGAAGTGGCCGTGCGGTTAAAGGCGCTGCAGTCTGGAACCGCAAGGCCGCTACGGTCGCAGGTTCGAATCCTGCCTCGGGCATGGTTGTTTGTGATGTCCTTAGGTTAGTTAGGTTTAACTAGTTCTAAGTTCTAGGGGACTAATGACCTCAGCAGTTGAGTCCCATAGTGCTCAGAGCCATTTGAACCATTTTTTGTTTATCAGGCGACAGTGCGGAACTATATCGAACGCCTTCCGGAAGTCAAGAAAAATAGCATCTACCTGGGAGCCTGTATCTAATATTTTCTGGGTCTCATGAACAAATAAAGCGAGTTGGGTCTCACACGATCGCTGTTTCCGGAATCCATGTTGATTCCTACATAGTAGATTCTGGGTTCCCAAAAACGACATGATACTCGAGCAAAAAACATGTTCTAAAATTCTACAACAGATCGACGTCAGAGATATAGGTCTATATTTTGCGCATCTGCTCGACGACCCTTCTTGAAGACTGGGACTACCTGTGCTCTTTTCCAATCATTTGGAACCCTCCGTTCCTCTAGAGACTTGCGGTACACGGCTGTTAGAAGGGGGGCAAGTTCTTTCGCGTACTCTGTGTAGAATCGAATTGGTATCCCGTCAGGTCCAGTGGACTTTCCTCTATTGAGTGATTCCAGTTGCTTTTCTATTCCTTGGACACTTATTTCGATGTCAGCCTTTTTTTCGTTTGTGCGAGGATTTAGAGAAGGAACTGCAGTGCGGTCTTCCTCTGTGAAACAGCTTTGGAAAAAGGTGTTTAGTGTTTCGGCTTTACGCGTGTCATCCTCTGTTTCAATGCCATCATCATCCCGGAGTGTCTGGATATGCTGTTTCGAGCCACTTACTGATTTAACGTAAGACCAGAACTTCCTAGGATTTTCTGTCAAGTCGGTACATAGAATTTTACTTTCGAATTCACTGAACGCTTCACGCATAGCCCTCCTTACGCTAACTTTGACATCGTTTAGCTTATGTTTGTCTGAGAGGTTTTGGCTGCGTTTAAACTTGGAGTGAAGCTCTCTTTGCTTTCGCAGTAGTTTCCTAACTTTGTTGTTGTACCACGGTGGGTTTTTCCCGTCCCTCACAGTTTTACTCGGCACGTACCTGTCTAAAACGCATTTTACGATTCCTTTGAACTTTTTCCATAAACACTCAACATTGTCAGTGTCGGAACAGAAATTTTCGTTTTGATCTGTTAGGTAGTCTGAAATCTGCCTTCTATTACTCTTGCTAAACAGATAAACCTTCCTCCCTTTTTTTATATTCCTATTAACTTCCATATTCAGGGATGCTGCAACGGCCTTATGATCACTGATTCCCTGTTCTGCACTTAAAGAGTCGAAAAGTTCGGGTCTGTTTGTTATCAGTAGGTCCAAGATGTTATCTCCTCGAGTCGATTCTCTGTTTAATTGCTCGAGGTAATTTTCGGATAGTGCACTCAGTATAATGTCACTCGATGCTCTGTCCCTACCACCCGTCCTAAACATCTGAGTGTCCCAGTCTATATCTGGTAAATTGAAATCTCCACCTAAGACTATAACATGCTGAGAAAATTTATGTGAAATGTATTCCAAATTTTCTCTCAGTTGTTCTGCCACTAATGCTGCTGAGTCGGGAGGTCGGTAAAAGGAGCCAATTATTAACCTAGCTCGGTTGTTGAGTGTAACCTCCACCCATAATAATTCACAGGAACTATCCACTTCTACTTCACTACAGGATAAACTACTACTAACAGCGACGAACACTCCACCACCGGTTGCATGCAATCTATCCTTTCTAAACACCGTCTGTACCTTTGTAAAAATTTCGGCAGAATTTATCTCTGGCTTCAGCCAGCTTTGTGTACCTATAGCGATTTCAGCTTCAGTGCTTTCTATCAGCGCTTGAAGTTCTGGTACTTTACCAATGCAGCTTCGACAGTTGACAATTACAATACCGATTGCTGCTTGGTCCCCGCATGTCCTGACTTTGCCCCGCACCCGTTGAGGCTGTTGCCCTTTCTGTACTTTCCCAAGGCCATCTAACCTAAAAAAACCGCCCAGCCCACGCCACACAACCCCTGCTACCCGTGTAGCCGCTTGTTGCGTGTAGTGGACTCCTGACCTATCCAGCGGAACCCGAAACCCCACCACCCTATGGCGCAAGTCGAGGAATCTGCAGCCCACACGGTCGCAGAACCGTCTCAGCCTCTGATTCAGACCCTCCACTCGGCTCTGTACCAAAGGTCCACAGTCAGTCCTGTCGACGATGCTGCAGACGGTGAGCTCTGCTTTCATACCGCTAGCGAGACTGGCAGTCTTCACCAAATCAGATAGCCGCCAGAAGCCAGAGAGGATTTCCTCCGATCCATAGCGACACACATCATTGGTGCCGACATGAGCGACCACCTGCAGATGGGTGCACCCTGTACCCTTCATGGCATCCGGAAGGACCCTTTCCACATCTGGAATGACTCCCACCGGTATGCACACGGAGTGCACATTGGTTTTCTTCCCCTCTCTTGCTGCCATTTCCCCGAAGGGGCCCCATTACGCGCCTGACGTTGGAGCTCCCAACTACCAGTAAGCCCACCCTCTGCGACCGCCCGGATCTTGCAGACTGAGGGGCAACCTCTGGAACAGGACAAGCAGCCATGTCAGGCCGAAGATCAGTATCAGCCTGAGACAGAGACTGAAACCTGTTCGTCAGACAAACTGGAGAGGCCTTCCGTTCAGCCCTCCGGAATGTCTTTCACCCCCTGCCACACCTTGAGACGACCTCCCACTCTACCACAGGTGAGGGATCAGCCTCAATGCGGGCAGTATCCCGGGCCACCACAGTCGTAGTCCGATCGGGGGATGCGTGGGACGAGCTGGCCGTCCCCGACAAACCCCCATCCGGACCCCACAGTGATGCCCATTGGCAACAGCCTCAAGCTGTGTGACCGAAGCCAACACTGCCTGAAGCTGGGAGCGAAGGGATGCCAACTCAGCCAGCATCCGAACACAGCAGTTGCAGTCCCTATCCATGCTAAAAACTGTTTTGCAAAGAACGTCTGAACTAATCTACAGAGAGCGCAAACAAATCGACAAAATTTAAACGGTTATTAAAATACAAGATTGCTTAGTAAATGCAGTAATGCTGCTACTTGCGCACTGCTGACACTGCTCGGCGGCGGAAGGAGACTACGCGATTTTACACTATTCAGGTACTAAACCGCAATACTACAACTCTCAAATACTAAAATACGCCCGAAATTTATGAATTAAACAATGCAAGTACCAAAAACATGCAAAGAAATTAAGAATTAAACTATGTAGCAAATGAGTGAGCTAGGAGTATACGACTTGCTGCTGCAGCTGCTTATCCAACGGCGGCAGGGAGCACACTGACTGTGACCAACCGACACTGGCCGTTCAAAACAAAAACAGAAGACAAACGACTACGCGAATTTACACTATTCAGGTACTAGAACGCGATGCTACAACTCTCAAATACTATAATACGCCCAAAATTTATGAATTAAACAATGCAAGTACCAAAAACACGCAAAGAAATTAAGAATTAAACTATGTAACAAATGAGTGAGCTAGGAGTATACGACTTGCTGCTGCAGCTGCTTATCCAACGGCGGCAGGGAGCACGTTGCTTCGGCAGATCTTAACTTCCTGTTCCTAGAGTGTTTTGGTAAGGCCACGCTTTTTACACAAGAAGCTAGGTATACCTGGAGTTTTATGGGCGAGCTTCACTACCCAGGCCGGCCGAAGTGGCCGTGCGGTTAAAGGCGCTGCAGTCTGGAACCGCAAGACCGCTACGGTCGCAGGTTCGAATCCTGCCTCGGGCATGGATGTTTGTGATGTCCTTAGGTTAGTTAGGTTTAACTAGTTCTAAGTTCTAGGGGACTAATGACCTGAGCAGTTGAGTCCCATAGTGCTCAGAGCCATTTGAACCATTTTTTCACTACCCAGAAGAAATTTTTTATAGAACTGCTGGTGATTTGTTTCATCTTGTCACTTTAAATGGGCAGTTTTAACAAGAGACAGTTTTGTTGCGTATTGCGCAAACTAGAACAGTTCCAAGCCTATCAGGCACCGTAAAATAATATCGTTCAGCCCACTCAGTAAAAGAGTTCCTATTTTCACAATCAACTTTATGCTGTTTAGGATCCATATCAATGCAAAAGAAAATTATATGTTTCGAATACAACAAAACAAATTAAAAACAGCTCCGTACGAGATCGCAACAGCTACTGAGGAAGTGATGACAGTTAGTTAGTTACTTTCATGTTCAAGAATCACTGTGCACGACAAATCATAAAGATGCGGAACGAGTCATTTTACATTCACACCGCAAATTAATTGTAAATATGGTTACATGCTCAACATCACTAAGGTTTTTATAAAAACAAAAAAGAAATATAGATGTGAATATATGGTTCCATTCCATGCTGGCCGCCTGGTATAGCAACCAGTTATCAATTTCTTGAATTAAGACAGTCTCGGTTGCAAAATCTTTTTTTATTTACACGAAATGACGCATTTCGCCATTTTGGGGCAACATCAGACTGACGAGAAAATTAATTTGGAAAGCCAGCATTCGTCCATTAATGATGATCGTGGGTGAGCAACAGATGTTAATCTTACAGTACGTTTTTGTGCTATCAAAACATTCTTTCTTAAAGATGCCATATTTGGGCATTAATGGACAAATGTTGGCTTCCGTGTTAATTTTGACGTCAATCTTCTGATGCCCCAAAAGGTCGAAACGCGTCATTTCCTTTAAATAAAAAATATTTTGCAAACGAGACTGTCTTATTTCGAGATATACAGACGTGAGTTCGTAATTCCTTCCACACATTACAATAATAGAAATTCTTCGACGGAACAGAAGGAGTTGTCAAGGATCAACTTTTTCAGTTTGTTTTCAAATTTTATTTTGCTGTCTGTCAGACATTTCCTTTTCCGGGTAAGTGATCAAAAATTTTAATTGCAGCATTGTGCACTCCATTTTGTGCTAAGGACAGCTTTAATGTGGAATAATAAAGGCCATTTTTCCTTCTGGTTTTGCAATTGTGTACATTTCTGTTCCTTTTGAACTGCAGTTAAACCACAGTGGATTATTTACAACTAATTTCTTGAAGAGATAAGTGTAATGTGAAGCAATAGTCAGAATGCCCAACTACTGAAACAAATGTCTACAAGATGCTCGTGTTTGAGCACCACATGTTATTCTTACAGAGTGTTTTTGAGCTATGAAGACTTTCTCTCTTAAAGATGAGTTACCCCAAAACACTATTCCGCTTGACATTACTACATGAAAATATGCGAATTATGTAAATTTACTGATTTGTCTCTTCCCGAGATCTGCAGTGATTCTAAGTGCAGATGTGGCTGAACTAATTTGTCTTAGGAGTTCCAAGATGTGCTCTGTCCAGTTTAATTTTTCGTCAATATCGACACCTGAGACTTTTGAAATTTCCACACTATTTATTATTTTCTCACCATGTGCTACATTTGTCATTGGTTTAGTACACCTGGATGTGAAGAATCGAATATTTTGTGTCTTTGAAAAAATTGAAGGTGGGACCACTGGCAGAAACCAGTGATATTTTTAAAAATCTTGTGTACCATTTCTTCTGTTGTGTACGTATACTTGAACTGATTACAGTACTAGTGTCATCTGCAAAAGGAACTAGTTCTGCTTCTTGTATATTGTTTGTTAAATCGTTGACATATATGAGGATCTAAGATTGTGCTTTGGGGATCCACAGTGAAAATATACAAGGTATTAGAGATAAAGTTAGTGAACTGCTTATACATGTGGACTCCGAAATTATTGGTATATCTGAACACTTCTTAAATAAGGAGATAATTCAGAGGCTTCCGTCACCAGGATACAGGTTGGCTGGCAGCTTTTCTAGGAGCTCTTTGCGGTGTGGGGGAGTAGCCATGTATGTGAAAAACGGCATCCCATTTGAGTCAATTTATGTTTCAAAGTACTGCACTGAAAAGGTGTTTGAATGTTGTGCAGGTGTGGTTAAATTTAATGGAGCTAAACTTCTAACTGTTGTTATTTATAGATCCCCAGACTCCGATTTCACAACATTTTTGCTAAAGCTAGAAGAGGTTCTTGGTTCACTTTATAGGAAATACAAAAAGTTAGTTATATGTGGTGACTTCAACATTAATTGTGTAAGTGATTGTGCAAGGAAAAGGATGCTGGTAGACCTCCTTAATTCATATAATCTTATGCAAACCGTATTCTTTCCAACGAGAGTGCAAGGGAACAGTAGAACAACCATAGACAACATTTTTGTTCATTCCTCATTACTAGAAAGGCATTATGTTAGCAAAAAGGTGAATGGCCTTTCAGATCATGATGCACAAATTTTAGCTCTAAAAGATTTTTGTGCTGCAACACATGTTAAATACAGTTATCAACTGTTTAGGAAAGCTGATCCAGTTGCTGTAGAGACCTTTTTAAACCTTATCAAGGAACAAGAGTGGCAAGGTGTTTATACCGCTGATACAATAGATGATAAATATTATGCTTTTCTCAAGACTTTTCTCGTGCTCTTTGAAAGTTGCTTTCCGTTAGAACTTTCAAAACGGGGTACTAGCACAAACAGGCAGCCTGGGTGGCTGACTAGAGGGATAAGAATGTCTTGTAGAACAAAGCGGCAATTATATCAAAACGTTCGAAACAGACAAAATCTAAATGCAGCAGCCCATTACAAACAGTATTGTAAGGTGCTTAAAAATGTTATTAGAAAGGCAAAAAGTATGTGGTACGCAGATAGAAAAGCTAAGTCTCAGGATAAAATTAAAACCATATGGTCAGTCGTAAAGGAAGTGGCTGGTCTGCAGAGACAGGTCGAGGATATAGAATCAGTGCGTAGTGGAATGTCCGTGTTACTGATAAGTCGCATATATGTACAGTATTTAATAATCACTTTCTGAATATAGCAGGTGAACTAAATAGAAACCTAGTCCCAACAGGGAATCATATAGCGCTCTTAGAAAATAGTGTTCCGAGACTGTTACCCGAAATTCTCCTCCATGATACTGACAAGAGGGAGATTGAGTTAAGATTTAAATCACTAAAGACCAAGAACTCTCATGGATATGACGGGGTATCTAGCAGAATACTGAAGTATTGCTCTATGTATGCTAGCCCAGTACTGTAACTTTTCCTTTAGGAGTGATCGGTCTCCTGACCGATTAAAGTACTCGGTAGTGAAGCCACTTTATAAAAAGGGAGACAGGGATAATGTTGACAATTTTAGACCTATTTCTATGCCATCGGTGTTTGCTAAAGTTATCGAGAAGGTTGTATATACAAGGTTACTGGAGCATTTAAATTCACATAATTTGCTTTCAAATGTACAGTTTGGTTTTAGAAATGGTTTAACAACTGAAAATGCTATATTCTCTTTTCTATATGAGGTTTTGGACGGATTAAATAAAAGGTTGCGAACGCTAGGTGTTTTCTTTGATTTAACGAAGGCTTTTCACTGTGTTGACCACAAAATATTACTGCAGAAGTTGGACCATTATGGAGTAAGGGGAGTAGGTTACAATTGGTTCGCCTCTTACTTTAAGAACAG
Source organism: Schistocerca serialis cubense (assembly GCF_023864345.2). Taxonomy (NCBI): domain Eukaryota; kingdom Metazoa; phylum Arthropoda; class Insecta; order Orthoptera; family Acrididae; genus Schistocerca; species Schistocerca serialis. Next base: position 525,005,637 of record NC_064644.1, read on the forward strand.
AAAGCAGAAGGTAATTCTCCGCAATATTGAGAGTGGTAGTGATGTTCAGTCCCAATGGGGCACTGTTAAGTGGGGCGTTCCCCAAGGGTCGGTGCTGGGGCCACTACTGTTTCTTATTTATATAAATGATATGCCCTCTAGTATTACAGGTGATTCAAAAATATTTCTGTTTGCTGATGACACCAGCCTGGTAGTGAAGGATCTTGTGTGTAATATTGAAACAGCATCAAATAATGTAGTTCATGAAATATGTTTGTGGCTTGTGGAAAATAATTTGATGCTAAATCACAGTAAGACTCAGTTTTTACAGTTTCTAACTCACAATTCAACAAGAACCGATATTTTGATCAGACAGAATGGGCATATTTTAAGCGAGACGGAACAGTTCAAGTTCCTAGGCGTTCGGATAGATATTAAACCGTTGTGGATAGCCCATGTCCAGGATCTTGTCCATAAACTAAATGCTGCTTTATTTACCATTGGAACAGCATCTGAAATAAGTGACAGTTCAACACGAAATGTAGTCTACTTCGCATATTTTCATACGCTTATGTCGTATGGTATTATTTTTTGGGGTAATTCTTCTGATTCAAAAAGGGTATTTTTGGCTCAAAAACGGGCTGTTCGAACTATATGTGGTGTAAGTTCGAGAACGTCTTGTCGACCCCTATTCAATAGTCTGGGAATTCTGACATTGCCCTCACAGTATATATTTTCTTTAATGTCGTTTGTTGTTAGCAATATTAGCCTATTCCCAAGAGTTAGCAGCTTTCACTCAGTTAATACTAGGCAGAAATCAAATCTGCATGTGGAATGCACTTCCTTGACTCTTGTGCAGAAAGAAGTACAGTATTCTGCTGCATCCATTTTCAATAAACTACCACAAGAACTCAAAAATCTTAGCAGTAGCCCAAACTCTTTTAACTCTAAACTGAAGAGTTTCCTCATGGCTCACTCCTTCTATTCTGTTCAAAATGGCTCTGAGCACTATGGGACTCAACTGCTGAGGTCATAAGTCCCCTAGAACTTAACTACTTAAACCTAACTAACCTAAGGACAACACACACATCCATGCCCGAGGCAGGATTCGAACCTGCGACCGTAGCGGTCGCGCGGTTCCAGACTGTAGCGCCAGAACCGCTCGGCCACCAGCGGCCGGCCTTCTATTCTGTCAAGGAACTCCTGGAAGAGCTAAAAAATTAAGCATTCCAGTGTTACAATGTTGATTTTCTTTATTTAAACTTACGACTTGTCACTTGAATGTGTTTTTTTTTATATATTTCATTTTATCTGTTTGTAATATCGTGTTATAATTTCATGTATTGACTCGTTCCATGACCATGGAGACTTCTCCTTAATTTGGTCCCACGGAACAATAAATAAATAAAAATAAATAAAAAAAATAAAAATGCAAGAGCTTCCCAAAATGTTCAATTGTGTGTGAATTCCTAAGGGAACAAACGCTGTGGTCATAGGTTCCTAGACCTACACACTACTTAATCTAACTTATGCTAAGAACAACACACACACCCACGCCCGAGGGAGGACTCGAACCTCCGGCGGGAGGGGCCGCGCAAGCCGTTACATGGCGCCTCTAACCGCGCGGCCACTCCACGCGGCAACTTCCCAAAAATTTTGAAAAATGAAGTCAGCAGTGAAACAGTTCGTTAGCTATTGACATCTCTCTTATCACCTTAAGAAGGGACTTAACAATGACATATTTCAATCACTCTGGAAAAATGCCCTGAGTTACTGATGCATTACAAATTTCAGATAAGACCATACTTATTATATGTGAACAAATATTTAGTACTCACTGAACAAATATTTAGTACTGTAATGGAAACACAATCGAAAGCATATAAGCTTTTGTTTTTGACAGAATCTATGTTTTTCTTAATATCAGAAGTAGAACTTCGTGATACATTCACATAACTGAATTCTTTTTCAACATAATGCTGTGATTTTTCTCTTGAACTTTTTTTCCCTATGCTTTCTACCATATTTAAGAAATGGTTATTAAGTATATTTACTATCTGTGACTCAATAATGATGTTATCCTGTAAGGTGGCTGGATCTCCTGTCTCCATGTGCACAACATTCCATACAGCCCTATGTCTGTTGTCGAAACTACTGATTTCCTCAATTTTTAATAACATTTCATAGTAATTTTTAGTATTTTTATAGTGTGTAACTGCTGCAGTACTTCTGCTCGTTCTTGTGAGAAAATACATTTCCTTTTTCTTTTCACAAGATACTGTAATCCCTCTAGTGATCCATGGTTTGTTACATGGCTGTTAAAATGCCCTTTCTGATTAGCTTATGCGGAAAGCAATTTTCAAATAATGATATGGATTTGTCAAACAATACATCAAATTTTTTGTTAGCATTTGATTGATTGTAAATTTCATCCCAGGTCACCTCTTGGAAGCTACTCTAAAAACGTTCCTCCTGGAGTCATCATCTATTCTAACTGATGTCTACTGAGGAGTATCCATAGTGTAAGGCACTTCGTTATTTAATCTAACTAACTGTGCATATTGATCACAGAGGGCATTTGTTACTGGGTAAACGGTTATTTCCTTGCTTTGAGCTTCACCGAAGAACACATTATCATTTACGGTCCTACTGTATTAATCCACCCGTTTTGGAAAGTTAGTGACTGAGATCAAATTGTAGAATCCAAATAAGGTTTCCAGATAATTTTTCCTTTCACAATTCTTTCTATTACTTCGAAATATTAGATACCACAAGATCGCTTGTAACTCATTTCATTTGTTATCGGTTTCAAAACAGATTTGTGCTCTCATCATCGGGACTTAGAACATATTAGCAGAAGTTCATGATCTTTCCAAATATGTAGGTGATGTAGTCCTGTTGCGTCGTTTCACAATAAAAGGTAAAAAGGAGCATCAGCATGTTCTGCTGCTGTCCTGGGGCGTTGCCATTGAGGTGGTAATTGAACATGTGCGCTAGGGCAGCGCGGAGTGGCCTCGTGGTTTGAGGCGGCATGTTACGGACTGCGCGGCCCCTGCCGCCGGAGGTTCGAGTCCTCCCTGGGGCATGCGTGTGTGTGTTGCTCTTAGCATAAGTTAGTTTAAGTACTGAGTAAGTGTAAGGACCGATGACCTAAGCAGTTTGGTCCCTTAGAAATTCACACACGTTAGAACAACATGATGTATGTTTTATATTTGTGCTATTTTATGTGTGATATGCTGATGTTCCTTGCTGCCTTTTATTGTAAAGCCGCGGATCATCACTATGTGACTTAGGAATGAGTAAAAATGATTAACTTCTGTTAATATGTTACAATACCGTATGATGACAGCACAGACCTGTCGAAACAGATAATCAATAAAATGTTTTACAAGCGATCTTGGCGCAGCTGATATTTCAGAATACTACAATAATTTCCAACGCACCCCGACGTTGACACAATGATGAACAATATAATAATCATGCAGAAAATCTACATTCAAGTCACCACAGAGTAATAACTGCTTGATGGTGTCTGACCGATAGCACAGTAAGGAATCCAGATTCCTCATAAACATTTCAAAATTTCCTAGTGTGGATCGATATACAGTTACAATTAACAGTGAATTATTTTTCAGTGTTAGTTGACAAGCACTCACTTCTGTTTCCTGATCACTACAAAATCAACTTGTCGCAATGCTTCTGATCTTGTTTTCTGACTTCTCCCGTATTAGTTCTGTATGAGTAATCTGCTATAGTGCAGTCATCCATATGCAACGTCTCTAGCTCTGTGGTTATGTGGTGCTCAGAGAGTCACAGAGTATCTAGCTATTCAGAGCTCTCTAAATTTTCCAAACAGGCAAAAAAACTCTTCAACCTTATTAGTCCATCCTCTAATACTTTGATGAAATAAGCTAACCGTACTTTTCTGTGCATTTTTAAGAATTTTTCTGTGCTCTTCTGTTATTTTAAAACAGGATGCCTGAATCCCTTATTCTAACTAAGAAGAAGTAACCACAGGGCTCTTGCTTTGTACGTTGGTGGGGGGGCCTTATATTATCTGTAAGAAGCTCAGCGAACGTATCTTTCTTCTGTTTAGGTGCACGCCATGTCTAGTATATCCCCAGTTCAAAATTATAGCAACACATACTACACTCATGAGAAACGTCATTTCAGTCAGCAGCAACCTGTTCAACTTAATGTTTATCTACATCTACATGATTACTCTGCAATTCACATTTAAGTGCTTGGCAGAGGGTTCATCGAACCACAATCATACTATCTCTCTACCATTCCACTCCGAACAGCGCGCGGGAAAAACGAACACCTAAACCTTTCTCTTATTTTATTTTGATGATCATTCCTACCTATGTAGGTTGGGCTCAACAAAATATTTTCGCATTCGGAAGAGAAAGTTGGTGACTGAAATTTCGTAAATAGATCACGCCGCGATGAAAAACGTCTTTGCTTTAATGACTTCCATCCCAACTCGCATATCATATCTGCCACCCTCTCTCCCCTATTACGTGATAATACAAAACGAGCTGCCCTTTTTTGCACCCTTTCGATGTCCTCCGTCAATCCCATCTGGTAAGGATCCCACACCGCGCAGCAATATTCTAACAGAGGACGAACGAGTGTAGTGTAAGCTGTCTCTTTAGTGGACTTTTTGCATCTTCTAAGTGTCCTGCCAATGAAACGCAACCTTTGGCTCGCCTTCCCCACAATATTATCTATATGGTCTTTCCAACTGAAGTTGTTCCTAATTTTAACACCCAGGTACTTAGTTGAATTGACAGCCTTGAGAATTGTACTATTTATCGAGTGATCGAATTCCAACGGTTTTCTTTTGGAACTCATGTGGATCACCTCACACTTTTCGTTATTTAGCGTCAACTGCCACCTGCCACACCATACAGTATTCTTTTCTAATTCGCTTTGCAACTGATACTGGTCTTCGGATGACCTTACTAGACGGTAAATTACAGCATCATCTGCGAACGACCTAAGAAAACTGCTCAGATTGTCACCCAGGTCATTTATATAGATCAGGAACAGCAGAGGTCCCAGGACGCTTCCCTGGGGAACACCTGATATCACTTCAATTTTACTCGATGATTTGCCGTCTATTACTACGAATTGCGACCTTCCTAACAGGAAATCACGAATCCAGTCGCACAACTGAGACGATACCCCATAGGCCCGCAGCTTGATCAGAAGTCATTTGTGAGGAACGGTGTCAAAAGCTTTCCGGAAATCTAGAAATACGGAATCAACTTGAGATCCCCTGTAGATAGCGGTCATTACTTCGTGCGAATAAAGAGCTAGCTGCGTTGCACAAGAACGATGTTTTCTGAAACCATGCTGATTACGTATCAATAGATCGTTCCCTTCGAGGTGATTCATAATGTTTGAATACAGTACATGCTCCAAAACCCTACTGCAAACCGACGTCAATGATACAGGTTTGTAGTTCGATGGATTACTCCTACTACCCTTCTTAAACACTGGTGCGACCTGCGCAATTTTCCAATCTGTAGGTACAGATCTATCGGTGAGCGAGCGGTTGTATATGATTGCTAAGTAGGGAGCTATTGTATGAGCGTAATCTGAAAGGAGCGTAATCGGTGTACAATCTGGGCCTGAAGACTTGCCCGCATCAAGCGATTTGAGTTGCTTCGCAACCCCTAAGGTGTCTACTTCTAAGAAACTCATGCTAGCAGCTGTTCGTGTTTCAAATTATGGAATATTCCATTCGTCTTCCCTGGTGAAGGAATTTCGAAAAACTGCGTTCAATAACTCCGCTTTAGCGGCACAGTCGTCGGTAACAGTACCATCGCCACTGCGCAGCGAAGGTATTGACTTCGTCTTGCCGCTTGTGTACTTTGCATACGACCAGAATTTCTTCGGATTTTCTACCAAATTTCGAGACACACAGTTCACAGCAGTGTTAACCGAGGACTGGTCATAGCGCTGCAGGACCTCCACAAAACTCACCATTGTATATGTAGTTGATACTCCTGCTTCATCCAAGTCACTCCTAAAGCTGCAGTTATTGTCCTTAGCCAGGACAAGGGAAGTTGCTTATTTCATTTCGATTCGTTCATTACAAAAACACTGTCGCCGGGCACAAAGCGCGAACACACGCACGCTAAAGAAGCCACTTCCATGTCAGATGTCGACGCCGCCAGGTACACTAGCCTGAAAGAAAAAATTTCATTTCACAGAAAAGTGGCGTTTAGCACTAAGTTAAGATGAATATGCCTGCCCCCACTTAAGAGACGTTTCATAGGTTGCCAGAATCAGAGATCTGTTTATAAAATTTCCTATTTCATTAAATAAAATTCTTATATTGCATTCGGATGTAGAGCGTTTTTACGTGGAAAAACAGAAAATTCTGTGCCGGCCGGCCAGCTTGCTCCGTTCTACCCTCACTCTCCAGCGCACTCACTTGTGTTACGAGTGCTACCCTGGAACAACTTACGTCATTGCTGGCGTTGGACCGTTCAAAAACATTACTTCACTTTCAACATACAATGAACTGACAGATGTCGTGGGATACCTTGTAACATTGTGTCGGACCTCATTTTGCCTGGTGTAGTGCAGCAATTCAGCAATTCGAGCTAGCGTGCACTCATCAAGCCGTTGGATGGTTCAGATGGCTCTGAGCACTATGAGACTTAACATCTGAGGTCATCAGTCCCCTATAACTTAGAACTACATAAACCTAACTAACCTAAGGACATCACACACATCCATGCCCCAGCCAGGATTCGAACCTCCGACCGTAGCGGTCACGCGGTTCCGGACTGAAGCGCCTAGAACCGCTCGACCACCGCGGCCTGCAAGACGATGGAAGTCCCCTGCAGAAAATTAGCCACGCTGCCTTCGTAGCCGTTCACAATTGCGAAAACGTTGCCGGTGCAGGATTTTGTGCAAGAACGGATATCTCGAGTATGACCCATAAATTTTCGACGATATTCATATTGGGCGATCTGGGTGGCCAACTGATTTGCTCTAATTGTCCACAATGTTCTTCAAATCAACTGCGAACACCTGCAGCCCCGTGGAATGTTGTTGTTTGGGATACTTTAGGCACATGAATGGCTGCAAATGGTCTCTAATGATCCAGTCATCGGTTCAGTTGGACCATAGGACCCAACACATCCCATGTAAGCCGGACAGGGTGGCCGAGCGGTTCTAGGCGCTACAGTCCGGAACCGCGCGACCGCTACGGTAGCAAGTTCGAATCCTGCCTCGGGCATGGATGTGTGTGATGTCCTTAGGTTAGTTAGGTTTAAGTAGTTCTAAGCTCTAGGGGACTGATGACCTCAGATGTTAAGTCGCATAGTGCTCAGAGCCATTAGAACCATCCCATGTAATCACAGCCCACACCATTATGGAGCCCCCACTAGTTTGTCTCATTGACACTTCGGCTCCATGGGTTCGTGGAGTATGTGCCACACTCGATTTCTACCATCAACTCTTAGCAACTGAAATCTGCAATATCGTGTGCTGATGGGTATGTGGTGTACCGAAGATCCATAAGGAGGCCTTTTCTTTACGACCGACTGTGAGTACCATTAAATCAGACTAGAAAAAGAACCGGTTCCGAAGCTCCGACATTTAGTGAGCCACACAAGTTCGTACGTTAAGGACTACACCCATTTTGTAGAAAGGTCTATCTCGGCCACAGTCCTGATGGCTAGTTTCGACGTGAAGTCTTCATTCACAAACGTACCAGTACGAGGCACCAGAACATCTTACAAGGGGAAGGCCTGAGACACGGCCAACCGATTCGGCTCAAATTTCGCAGGTCACTTGTGTACAACCTAAAATGAAGGAATCTAAGATATTTTGGGTCAACACCCCCTTGTTTTTGAGAAAATCACCCCTAAAGGTTATGACGAGCAATCAGCACAAAATTGACGGGATCGATAGATAATTGAAAGTAGAGCATTTTTCATCATCAGGTATGGGGTCCGCAAACGCAAACTTTTCTAGAAATTGGGCTAAGAAACTTTTACAACTGGCGCTTCTGTACCGACATGCAAAAAGCTCTTCGCCGGCAGCGCCGATAGCGCAATGGCCAGGGTAACTGGCTCGGAATGGGAGAACCCGGGTTCGAATCTCGAAGAAACCTAGCGGATGTTATTCTTTTCGTTTGTATCTTTCCATATCTCAATTGATAGGGTTAATAAGGTAATAAGGTAAGTAAATCAATACGGAATGATAATAACAAGGTAGGCAAACTAATTTCCCAAACGCCGTGTGTTAGTAAAGTATTAAACTTGTTTTGGTTGGCAGGAGAGCCAACACCGTGTTACTAGAAGGAGGCCGAAAGGCACGCGTTTTAGCCCACACAGGCTGGCGTGAGGTCTGGAATAGGACAAGGAAATTAGAATTTAGAAAAACGGACGTAGATGGTGGAATACTTAACTTTAATCCTTTAATGAAGAACGTCGGTCTTGCCGGTACATGATTCACAATATCAGTGGTAACTGATAATGGCGCCTTGCTAGGTCGTAGCAAATGACGTAGCTGAAGGCTATGCTAAACTATCGTCTCGGCAGATGAGAGTGTATTTTGTCAGTGAACCATCGCTAGCAAAGTCGGTTGTACAACTGGGCCGAGTGCTAGGAAGTCTCTAGACCTGCCGTGTGGCGGCGCTCGGTCTGCAATCACTGATTGTGGCGACACGCGGGTCCGACGTATACTAACGGACCGCGGCCGATATAAAGGCTACCACCTAGCAAGTGTGGTGTCTGGCGGTGATACCACAAAACTTTTAAGCCTTGTCACATGAAAACAACTCCGAGTAAGAGTGCTGCGAATTCCTCACGAGGGATCACAGATAACCAACTGCGCGACGCTTGTTTACATCGAGGCACGGGACGGAATGCACGCGCGGAGAGTTAAGTTGTCCCGGTTGCCTCTTCGTCATATCATAGTTGTGAACCTGGAAGAGTGAAGGTGTCTAGCACGAGCCTTATACAAGTCAATCGGAAAGATTTGTTTTCCGTCATTAGGCTGCCGCGAACCTCGCGGATACAGTAGTGATATTTCCATCGTTAATGCACCGAATCAAATACGTTTTGTGAATGAATACAGTGCCCTTCCGTACGTAACATATGACGAGTACTCTATATAGTTTGTAGTAATTAGCTCGTCTGTTTATGCTGTAGTAACTGGTTATTGTTTGTTGCGTCGTATCTTTCGAGATTCGAACCCGGATTCTTCGAGACCAAGCCAGTTACCTTGCCCGGTGCGTTATCAGCGCTGTCGCAGAGTAGCGTTTACCACGTGGGTACAGAAGCGGCAGTTATATAAGTTTCTTTCCTCGATTTCTGGAAAAGTTTGCGTTTGCGGACCCCATACCCGATGATGAAAAACGCTCTATTTACAATTATCTATCGATCCCTCCAATTTTGAGTCGACTGCTCTTCCCAATCTTTAGGGGTGATTTTCTCAAAAACGCGGGGGTGTTGACACAAAATAACTTAGATTCCTTCGTTTTAGGTTGTACGCAAGCGACCTGCCACATTTGAGCCGAATCCGTTGGCCGTGTCTGAGGCCTTCCCCTTGTTAGAGGAACGCGCGGCACCCGCGCCACTTTTAACGACCACCCAGCAATAACAGCGGTCCGGGACGACAGCTCACGCGAAGCAATACACACAGGCGCGCGGAAGACCGCAGCGGCCGCAGGTACATGGAATACTGATGCTTCTCAGCCGACGCTAGATAGCAGGAAAACAACGCCACGTCACAACTGCCGCCTGGTTTTCCACTTGCCTATTTACACCAGTCACAAGCAGTAATGCAAACACCAATCAATACATCGGGTTTCCACCAATGAAAATAAATAATAAAAACACCGATAAAGAATTTCTAACATCCCTCCCCTCCATCCTTAACAGCCTATCAGCATTAGGTAACAGTTATGTCTGCAGTTATATAAGAAACAAAGTTCTCTCATTCAGCAGCAAACAAAAACGCCCTGAAGACGGTTACTTGCAACGGTGACCGAAACGTCGGTAGTTTCATGTTGGCAATGCGGTCACAAACCCAAGAAAGTTTTATTGACTGGTTGCAAATCGTTGGACTGGTCGCAGAGGAACTGTACAGTCTATTGGCTAACAATACAAGCCCCTGACTGTTAATCCACTCCGTGAAAAAAGTACTCAATAGCACTTTCCATTTCTACAATATCTGCGGTGCGGTGCTTCAACGTATATATATATATATATATATATATATATATATATATATATATATATATATATACGTTGAAGCACCGCAGATATTATATATATATATATATATCTTGCCGCAATTGTCACAAGTGTATCTGGCTGCTGAGGCAGGAGCAGTGGTAGCATTGCGAAGCTTTTTCTGCCTTAATCTGCCTAACAAGCCTTCATCATGCTTCGACATTCCAGATGATATATCATCACGCCACTCTGGTCTCATGCTAGCCCATGCCTCTCATCTGTTTGTGTCGATTCCAAAGCTCTCCATATCTCGTTTACAGGAGTCCTTGAACCTCAATACAGGACGTCCGACAGGTCTTTTGGCTATAGAGATCTCTCCAAGCATCACCTCACGTGGTAATCTGTCAGGATCCATACGGTTCCCCAGCCAGCGGAGTCGTCTCTGCTTCAAGACAGCTGAAATACTGTTGCAGTTAGTTTCAGATAGCACCGCTTCATTGGTCACTCGGACCTTCCACGTTACTCCGAGGATGGATCTCAGGCACCGCATGTGGAAAACATTAAGGCGACGTTCTTGTTTGGCATAGGCAGTCCATGTTTCCGATGCATACAAAAGGATGCTGAGGACACAAGTTTCATATACAAGAATTTTGGTGGTCAAAGAGAGTTTGTTGTTTTTCCAAACATGTGTAGAGAGTTTGCCAAAAGTTTTCGCAGCTCTTCCAATGCGGACATCAATTTCCTTGTCAACAGACGTGTTTGATTCTATACTAGATCCAAGATAGCAGAAGTTATCTACGACTTGCACAGTAGTGCCATCTAGTGTGATATTCGGCTTTGTGTTAGCACCCTGAACCATAATTACGGTCTTACTGCTGTTTACAATCATCAAGAATAGGTGGCATGCGTGACTAAATCTTGAGACTAGCTCTTGCAGCTCTTCTGCGGAGTTCGCAACAACTGGAGAATCATCAGCATACAGGAGTTCACGAGCGACTGTCTCGTAGCGCTTTGTCTTACTCTTCAGAAGAATGACATTGAAAAGCCTTCCATCTTACATAGTATGTAGATGTACTCCAACATTGCCATTTTCGAAAGCCACTTGGAGCAGGCCCGAGAGGAAAATTCCAAAAAGTGTAGGTGCCAACACACAGCCTTGTCTTACGCCACAGTTCATACTGAATGGTTTATTTGTACTGCCATCGAAGATTACAGAGCCACGCATATTGTCGTGAAAAGATCTTATTAAAGACAGCAAAGTTGGGGGACATCCAATTTTTTCCAATATGCTGTAGAGTCCCTCCCTGTTGATTGTGTCAAAGGCTTTGTTGAGGTCAACAAAAGCCACATACGTATGGCACTCTGTGTTCGCGGAACTTCTCTTGTAGTTGAAGCAAGGTGAATATCATGTCACTTGTGCATCTGCCAGTTCGAAATCCACACTGTGACTCAGGGTAGATCCGAGCAGCCAAGGTTTCCAGTCTCTTCAGGATTACCCTTGCATACGCCTTTCCAGCAATGCTCAAGAGAGATATTCCTCTATAGTTGTTACAATTACCTCTGTCGCCTTTTCCCTTATAGATTGTTACTATATTTGCATCTCGCATGTCTTGAGGTACTGTGCCTTCTTCCCAGCACTGCTGTAGGATTTGATACAATATCGGCAAAAGGCAGTCAAGTTTGATGATTTCTGCTGGTAAGTTATCACGGCCTGTACTCTTGCCTAGCTTTAGGCTTTTAAGTGTGAGTTTTAATTCGTCAACAGTGGGAGGATCATCAAGCTCAGACATAACAGGGTAAGTTGGTAAAGTACCCAAAGCTTCTGAAGAAATGTTGACCTCTTCTGAGTATAGTTTAGCATAGTGCTGCACCCATCTATCTAGCTGCTGCTTTTTATTGTTTATTGGGTCTCCATTTAGATCTTTTATTGCAGCGAACTTCCTGCTTGTTGGTCCAATGACCTTTTTGATGCCTTGATACATGCCACTATAATCTCCTTTGTCTCGGCAGATCTGAATGGTCTTGGAAAGGTTGGTCCAATATCTATTTACGCAATGGCGAGAAACTCGTTGCAGATCTGCTTTGCAGGGCTTGTATTCAGCTATTGCTCGTTGATCTTTAGGGTTATTCATAACCTGTATATGAGCAACACGTTTCTTGTCTATATACGGACGCAACTCACTTTAACATTCAATAAACCAGTCACTTTGAGTCCTACCCTGCTTTCCAAATGTTCCGATAGCTGTCATCATAATATTTTCTTTAGCTAGATCCCACATATTTTGGGCGCTCTGTGCAGTTATAAATTGCTCAGGATTCAGTTTTATCTCAAATTCTTCACTGAACTTTTTGTATAGCGCACCATCTTGAATGGCTTTGGTGTTGATCTTCACTCTTCGACAAACGCTCTCAGCTGAGTGAATCTTCTGTGGTGGTGACCGTGATTTGGTCATAACTAAAGAGTGATCAGTATCACAGTCAGCACTGTGATATGTGCGGGAATTAAGGACATGACGTAGGTCGCTTCTTCTGGTTATGATGAAGTCGAGCTGATGCCAATGGCCTGAACGTGGGTGTTTCCATGTTACTTTGTGCACGTCTCTGTTCTGGAAGTAAGTGTTAGTGATACAGAGAGAAAGAGAGGTGCAAAGTTCCAGCAGTCGCTGACTGTTCTCATTCATATTTCCAATGCCGTATGGGCCAATGCAATCGGTCCAGTTGTTCCGTTTATTCCCAACCTTGGCATTAAAGTCTCCCAGTAGCATGAGTTTATCTGATCCACGAACATTCTCCAGGCATTTCCGCAGGTCTTCATAGAACATGTCTTTGACTTCAGGTGGCGCTTTCATAGTGGGAACATATGCAGAGATTAATGTGACGGGGCCTGCTGTTGTCTTTAATCTCAAAGCTGTTAATCGTTCAGACATAGATATTGGTTGTTCGCAGCAGCTGAGAAGACTGTTCCGCACTGCAAAGCCAACTCTGTGTTCACGTCTTCCTCCAATTTCTCTCCCCTCTTCCTTTCCAGAAAAAGGTGTAATTATCTTCACGCAGGCTGCCTTCCCCAGAGAGACGAGTTTCCTGTAATGCAGCCACATCAACGAGAAGACGCAGGAGTTCTCTGTCAATAATGGCTGTTTTTCTGACTATAGGGGCAGCATCTGTAGGAGTGTCACATCCGGGTAACATAGTTCTGACATTCCAGGTGGCAAATCGTGCTATTGAATAGTTGGTTTTGCTCATATGAGCTACTTTATTGTTGTTTTTTCCAGGTGCCTCAGTAACCCACCTTGTATCAAGCACTGCGAGATGCTTGCTGCTCCATACTCCCATAGAAGCGCAAGGTGTGGGACGGACTGGTACCTTACTGGCTGGGGGCTGCCCAGCTTTAGGCAGGCGGTAACCAGTCAGGTAGCTGCAATGGGCTATCCCACCGACGAGAGTCACCCCTGGCGCCCGCACTCACGTCCCTCAGCGCAAGGCTTAAAACCGGTAACTGCGACTCCCCGTGTTGTTATCCGCACCTTTGCAGTCGCAGGCGGAGTGTCCTCTTCACAGGCACTGTATCGCCTGGGTCGTATTTAAAAGCCACGAATTTGCCCAGCGTTCATAGCTTTCACTCGACCCAAACAACTTGAAACGCGTATGTATTCAGTACCAGCGATGGCGAGGCATGACAGAATCTCTGACCAGAGAGTTATTTATCGTTGCTAGTCTGCGCTTGACCGCGCGAGTGTTCAGTTGCAGTTGCGAGTTGTCAGTTGCGAGTTGTACTCAGTCGGTAGTAGTGTGTGAGGAGTCGGCGGGCGTCGACATGGGTCTCTGGTCACCGTTCGGGACGAGGTATATTGTTAAATAAGGTAATGAAGCAGCATTGCGCTCAGCCAATAACATCTGTTAGTTGTAATTAATTTGTTCAAGAAATGCCCCAATAATAATTTTGTTTTCAAAGCAATCGTTTTTAACAAAAGAATCATTCCAATTGAAACAATATTTCCTATGCTTTTCCTCCCAGAATCAGTTTATCAAAAAATGGTTCAAATGGCTCTGAGCACTTTGGGACTCAACTGCTGAGGTCATTAGTCCCCTAGAACTTAGAACTAGTTAAACCTAACCAACCTAAGGACATCACAAACATCCATGCCCGAGGCAGGATTCGAACCTGCGACCGTAGCGATATTGCGGTTCCAGACTGCAGCGCCTTTAACCGCACGGCCACTTCGGCCGGCTCAATTTATCAGATTAATTATTGCACAGGGCCTTAGGTCAGCGATGCTGCCCTGTTATTGTGGGTTTAATGATTAATGTTCATTTCTCAATTTTTGTGTCGAGTTTACATTGGACCATTATTTTTCAATAATTTTTGTGGGGAGCAAACATTTGGCTCGTTTTCATTGTCATAGACTTTTCTTTTATTTTTGCTGGGAAATCACAGTTGGCTCTATTCACATTAACATTTGTGTTGTCTTGTAAAAATTTGCTGGGAGGTTAGGTTTAGCACGATGCCCATAAACATTTAAATAAATTTCATTAATTTTTTGTGGGGAGGTTACACTTGGCGACATCCGGACCAGGATCGTATTTCTTTGAGAATCTTCTGAAAAAGTAGCCAGATATCTGCTTTTATTTACTAAAATATAATTAGCATTTGGCGCAACGCTTTTACTAATTTTGTGACTTTCTTTCCTCAGATCATCGGCAATTCGTTGCTCTTTGTTGTATTTGTGTTTGTTGCTTTTTGTATTGGCTTTGTTTCATTTGTGAATAATTGTGACTTGTGTAAAAATGCCGTGAAAGACTATTAATAGTGCATCGCGAGGTATAATGAGTGAAATGGTCGACTTAAACAACTTCACCGATAGTACTTGTGACACACAGTATATTGATGGCAATCCTCTGTTTACTGACAATCAGTACTTACCGACCACTAACAATGATTTTGATCTTTGTGCTGAACAGACGAATTCAATTGTGTCCTCTGTTAATTTGACGACAATTGATGACGCGGGGCGTTCTGTTGCAATGAGCGCAGCCCAGCTTGAATCACCCGGTTTGCAGGATTCAAGTAATGAACAGACAAATTTGTCTAATGAAAATGAACAGTATGCTCAAAGTAGGACAGACCTGTTTAATTCCAAGGTAGTGACGCACAGTGCACATCCGATTGGCAGACCTTTTTGTAAATTACAAAATGACCAAATGGTCACACAGAACGTGACAATTGCAGTTACGTCATCAAATAACACAGAGAATAGAGTAGGTAATGTTACTGTGGATCAAATTATAGCATTATTGCTACAAGTTCTTGAATCGTGCGAACAACGTAATGAAAGTTTCAAACAATTGATGAAAGAACAAGAAAAGTTTCTTAAAAAACTTGATGAACAGAACAAACAGCTTAAAGAACAGAACAACCAATTTAGAGAACAGAACAAACAATTTTCTGAAAGTCTTAAACAGCCGAACGAAAAACACGACAACGTTAATGAACAGAACAAACAACTTAGTGAACAGATTACAGCCGTTGCCACGCAATGTCATGACACTTAAGAACAATTACGTGTGGATACTAAGGCTTGTGCTAGTAACAGTAATGAAGAAGTTGGAACTGTCGCACAAGAATTAAGCAGTACACATATAGGTACAACAGAATCACATAAAGACGAAATTAATGCAGTCACCGAACAATGTCGTAAAAACGTAGTACAGATACGCGACGAGTTTAATTTAAAGTTACCAGAAATTTCACACACTATGAATAAGGAAGTCGATAATAAAAGTGAACGACAGAACAACCAAATTGACGAAAGTATTAAAGTAACAGAAATGAAAACTATTTCAGTCACCAATACGTCACAGAATCCGCCACGTTGCGAGCATTTGTCACACTCACATAGCCAGTGTCACTTAAGCAATCTACGGAGACTACGCGACTTAAAATCCGAAAAGCTACGTGACTTAAAATCTGAAAAGCTACGCAACTTGAAATCCGAAATGACACAGACAAACAAATTCTCACACAAACCTGAATGTGTTCTCAAATTCAGAGACGATAACGTTGATTATAAGCAGTTTGTATGTGTAAAAAAATCTAAGGTAATCGTAAATGACGGAGCACAGATACACGCTTTGAGCTGTATACGACAATTTATTTTTGTACTTTCACCGCTATTACCTGTAATGCAGAAACTAGCTTTGAACTGGACACGACAATTTGCACTTGAATTTTTACCAACATTTCGTGTAATGCAGAAACTACAATTAGCATGGATACAGCAATTTATTTTCGAATTTTCACCGGCATTGCCTGTAACGCAAAAACTAAAATTTATTTGCAGCGCGTAACTGACCTCAGGGGATTCATTACGCTTTAATGAATATGTGCCGCAGCGTGCATAGGGCCCGGAGCTGTAGTAGTGCTGTTTCATCTTTAGTTTTCTGCACTGCTGCCTTTCTCTTCTACTATTCTTTATATCTATCAAAACAGCTCTTTAACTATTGCTCTACCTAGAATTAAGAAACATGACTAAAGAAAACCCGATGAGACAAGTATTTACTGAAAGTGACAGTTTTCATTTGACGCTCAAGAAATGACAACCACGAGAACATTAATATCAGAGAAAATTTTAATCATCAGTATGTGTAAAATTATCAGTAACAGCAAACGTATTTTTAGTAACAATAGACGGTTTTCACCACAACAGCATGAAAGTCAGCAGCTTAGCATACCTAACCAACAATGCAATCTACAAGGTCAACCAAGCTTTAATGTTTCGCCGCGTGCACGTATAGTCTCAGCTCCAACAAATAGTAAAGCACGGCAACAAGGAAATAACTACGTACAGAAAAGACAGTATTTCAATTCCTATCGCAAATGCGGCGTATAGAAGTGACTATCATGACAAACGTAAAACTAATGAGCACAATTTTCAGCGTATATTTAATAACAGTCGATCTTTTCAGCAGCAAGAACATCAGCAACAACATATTATCATGAATGAACCAGACAGTAGGTATCATCCAGAGCTTAATACGTCAGGAAGAATTACCAGAACAGTACAAATAGTTGAAATGCCACAGCATCCTCCCGAAAGTAATAACACACCAGATAGAATTTGATTAAATACAGTACAGGTTGCATATTCCAGTAACGCAAGCAATAATTTTGACACGCAGAATCTTGTTCACGAGAATGTTATTTGAAACATGCCTTGTTGAATGCTCCACTTTTATCGCACCCAGACCTTACCAGAAATTTTTCGATTGCCACCGACAGTTCTAACACCGCTTTAGGCGTACATATTTTTCAGGAAATTGAAGAAGATGGCTCTACAATAATTAAAAACATCGCATTTGCAAGTCGCATTCTATCACCTGCTGAACGTAATTATTCTGTCACAGAACTGGAAACAGTATGTGTTGTTTGGGCTTTCACGAGATTTCGGCACTTTCTTTATGGCAGACATACCACCGTTTACACAGACCATAGAGCAATACAGTATTTACTTTCGGCTAAATTTACACACGACAGACTCAGTAGATGGAAACTTCATCTACAGGAATTTAATTTCACAATTGTTCACATTCCCGGCACACAAAATATTATAGCAGACGCACTATCTCGTTCTCTCAGCAACAATCAGCAAGAAATCGCAACCAACTTCTGCAAAGCAAATTTCAGCGTTATGTTGAAAGGTGGCTACACTGAGCCACAGCGCCAGAGATTGCGCCAAAGAGTTTTATTCCGCCGCCTCCACTGGCAGTGCTTGTCGAGATGTGGCAGTAGTCAGTGCTTATCGAGATGTGGTAGTAGTGAGTCGGTGTTGAGATGTTGTAGTAGGGAGTGCTTGTTCCATGTTTTATGCAGTTGTTTGATGGGCTAGACAGCTGATGTTGTTCGAATGGAGATATTGTAATGATCAGAGTGCTTTTCGTCAATATATATGAAGGTAAAAAAAAATCCTTTTTTTTTTCATTATGTCTTGAACAATGCCTCGTCACAGGTTCAGTCAACAAAGCATCTGGCTCGTGTTTTTGTGTTAGAGTGTAATTCTGGTTTTCTTGCGCAATTATAGTATTTCTATTTTTTTAATTACTTCAGTATAAATGGTATTTAAAATTTCTTGTCTTATTGAAGAAGAACCGTGCCAGATGTGTACGTTGAATCACACTTCCACACACAGAACAGTTACACTTGTGCTTTGGTTTCGTACGTTTTATAGTTGCTGGGGACTTAATTAATTAATTGTGTTAACGGAAATTTTCTTTCATTCTTTGTTGTTATTCTATGCAGTCAGATTGCGTACTAAAACTAGTCAGGGCCAACCGTTTACGAGACTTCGTAACCGAACATACAGCTACGATAAATAAAAATTATTTTCATTTATATAATTAAGCCCCCATGCAATGTACATTCAACTAGTTGCAATTGAAAATTTTATTTCGTCGTCATTACAGGACATAGCTCAAGATCAGAGTAAAGACAACGTGTGGAAAGAAATTAAACACCTTTGGCAAGATAGGAATAATGTTACCATTAGAAACCATTACACTGTACGCACTGACATTATGTTTTGCTGCTCTCATCCTGACAGCAACAACTGGTTATTATGCATTCCTGATGAACTGGTTAACAAATTAATCTGGTGTACTCATTTAAGTTACGCACACTACGGAGCCAGAAAATGTTTTCTTATACTGAGACAGAACTGTTATTTTGCCAACATGGAGAAACGTATACGACGAGTTTTAGCGTCATGTAAAATCTGCCAGAAACCTAAGTCAGACACAACTTCACATATTTCTCCATTATATCCCATTGTACCTGTTAAATTAAGACATATGGCCGCTGTAGACATTTTTGGTCCGATTCCCAGATCTAACAGAGGTTTTTGCTACATCTTTGCCACTGTTGAACTCACTTCAAAATTTGTTACCTTCACTCTGTTACGCAAAGCTACTGCTAAAACTGTTTCGAAAGCATTTGTAAAACATTTTCTATTTCATGTAGGGCATGTGTTGAAAGTAATTTCTGACAATGGATCACAATTTCGTTCTACTATATGGACACGCATGTTACGAGCTAGAAACATTTCTCTGATCTATATATCCAAGTACCATGCTTCTTCGAACCCTTGTGAACGATTAATGAAAGAAATTGGTATACTGTGTAGAATATACTGCCACAAAAGACATATTGATTGGGACGCACACATATTCTCATTCCAAGATGTAATTAATTCTATTCCAAATGAATCCACTATGCTATCTCCATCTGTTATACTGAAAAATGTTGAACCACCTAACAAAATTACAGAATTAGTAAATTTTCCTACATCTCGTCGATTACGACACCACGAAATAATCGACATTGTGCTGAACAACATCAAACGTGCCGCAGTGCGCCGGAGAAGACAGCAAAAACGGGTTTGTACACGCCGTGACTTTCATATTGGACAGAAAATATTAGTACTTACACACTATTTATCCAACAAAGGAAAAGGTAGGTGCAGTAAATTTGAACTTCTATACGCAGGTCCATATCAGATTCGCAGCATTCCTCACCCCAATGTTGTACACGTCGAAACTTTGAGAACCAGAAAATCCAAAGGCAACCACCATTGGTCAAACATCAAACCTTTTATTGAATGAAGACACTTTATGATTTAACATGCTATAATGTCATTTTGCTGGTTTTATGATCACTTATGCAATTATATTCACATGACTAATTATTGATGATTATCGTATTTTTTCTTGGCATGTGCCCGACAAGGTAAGGTTAGCAGGTCGCTCTTCTTGTTGTTACACATCAGACCGTGCATATTTTTCCAGATGAATTTACACATTTTATGACCACTTATGCAATTATATTTATGTGACTACTTATTGATGATTATCGTATTTTTTCTTGGCAAGTGCCCGGCAAGGTAAGGTTAGCAGGTCGCTCTTCTTGTCGTTACATATCAGACTGTGCACATTTTTTTCCAGAGAAACTTACGTATCTTATGAATAATTATGCAATATTATCTAGTGACATATTAATTTTATTAAATTTTCTCTCCATTAAAGTCTTTAATTCTTGCCTCTATTAACTACACAACATACAAGCTGAACACAACGAACGTCACATTTTTTGTCTTTCTTAGGTATATACGATTGTTTCATGTTTTGTTTGTATGCACTATGAAATAGTTAAGATATAGCAAACACCAGTTGACTTTGACATTTTGCCTTATGATATCTCAACATCGTGACTACTTTACTGTTACATTGTGATACACTGAGTACATTTTTGCGTCTGAACACTATATAAGTTTTTCACATATTACGTTTTCTGTCATGTTATGCTGTATGCTTAATTATGTTACCATAAACCAGTCATTATTTAATGAGTATATGATTTAAATGCAAGACATTAATCTCTGTTCATCAATTTCAGAAAGAAATGATGCGTGAAAGAAATAAATTAAACAGAAATGGGAATTTCACCTTCGGAATGAACGAAAGAGAATGCAATATTTCGTGATGAAGAGTAAATGGATCAGAATTAACAAGCATTAACAACAATATGCTATACACATCGTAGAATAGCAGTCTTAACTAATTTTTTCTTTCAGAATACAAGGCGATTGATGCAAGCAGTCAGACACAACTACACATCTTAGTTTTAGTGATGGAATATGCTAGAGATAAGGAATAGTTATGTAATGAGTAATGAAGTGATTTTTTTTGCAGATGATAATGAATGCTGATGAATAATGATGAAGAATATGCTACTATGGATAATGAAGTTTTTCTTTACAGTTGATGATAATAATGGAGTTATAATAATATAGATAATAAAGTGATGGATAATGAAGTTTTTTCTTTACAGATGAGGATAATGTGGAAGTTATGTATTCATGCTATGTAGTGATTTAAGTATTTGTTGCAGTTCGCTTTGACAGCAGGTGTTATATTGCATAGTATAATGACTGAAGGTTTTGGAAAGGACAGTTATGGAATACATCTTTATACACATTTCACTACCTGTTAATTCGAAGTTCACTACTTTTCAGCATAAAATGCGTTTCTTCTTTCAGCTTAGTAATCCATTTTTTTATATATATTTTTGCAGGAGAAATTATTTATGAAATGAATGTGCTATAAACAGTTGTTCATTAAATCTATGTCATTTATGAATGTGATTATATATACTCTACTTGTTTCATAACCTTGCTACAGCTGACTCATGATGAATGACGTTACACATTATCATTTACAGGAACAACCCAGAAGCATTTTTTTTTCTCTTCTTGCTTTCTCCTATAATTACCCAAAGCAATGCATTGCTGACAAAAAAATGTATTACCAGTCCCAAATAATGATACCAGTTTAAGACAGTTCTGAGTAATACTGATTAGCTCTGAAAAGTATGTCACTTGAATAATGAATGCATAAATACTATGCACATAATTTCATTACTGTATTAAGATGACCAATGATTAATTAATAATACCTTAATGAATGCTACTAATTACTGTATTGGGATGACCAATGATTAATTAATAATGCTTTGTAATTGGGAAATGAATGCTACTAATTACTGTATTGGGATGACCAATGATTAATTAATAATGCTTTGTAACTGGGAAATGAATGCTACTAATTACTGCATTGGGATGTCCAATGATTAATTAATAATGCTTTATAACTGGAAAATGAATGCTACTGATTACTGTATTGGGATGACCAATGATTAATTATCAACATTATTCTGTAATACTATGTTATTGGCTACCTCCTGTTTTAAGTAATGACTTCTGATGATTTGTAATTAGGCAATGAATTTCAATGTTCTCTGTAAAACGTATGATTTCTGATGATTTGAGTGTTCTCTGTAAAACTAATGACTTCTGATGATTTGTAATTAGGCAATGAATTTCAATGTTCTCTGATTATTTGTAATTAGGCAACGAATTTCAATGTTCTCTGTAAAACGAATGACTTCTATGATTTGTAATTAGGTAATGAGTACCAATGTTCTCTGTAAAACAATTAATGAACACTTTTCTGTAATACTACATACATGGTACAGAAATGTTCAATAACTGGGCTATGAATGCCGCAAACTACTAATGTAATTCCCAATGAAGACTAGTATGTGACTTAATGTCCTTCACCTTCTGACCTAACTACCTTGAATTACTGCAATATCCATTTGTCCTGTATATCCTCTTGATCATGGAGCACTATATCTGGTTTTTGCACTAATCCCTACATTGGTGTGCCTTGTAAGAGCGTGGTGTTGACACGACATGCTGTCCACCACCGCGAGCGATGGAGACGTTATTATGGTCCCACTGTTTGGTGTACATGATGTACTGCCAAAATGATAACATGAAATATTACTACGACATTTCAGTGTCTTGGCTACGCTGATAAGCACTTCTGGGAAAAGAATTTCAGATTGTCTCACTTGGTGTTGTAATTCTGTGGAAAGATATGGACTTTCAGTGCAGCTGCGTGCAACCTAAAGTGCTACAACCATGATGCAATCCTTCCCTTTCCTATCCTAATTCTTGTAACATAGTGAAAATCATTTTTTTGCTAACATGATTTATATTCATGGCCTATACATTTCTTCGATTTACTGATATATTCTGAACTACAGTGCGAGTGCACTTTTGTCATTTTCTAACATGATTACTACTCATTGTATGTACATTTTGATTTGCTGATATGTTCTGAACTGCAGTGCATGTGCACTTATGTCACTTGTCAACATGATTTTTTTGCTATTACGTTTATTTGTTGTGAAAATGCTACAGAGTTTTTCAGTGCGTGTCCACTTTTGTCATTTTTCTAACATGATTTCTACTCATTGTATGTGCATTTTGATTTGCTGATATGTTCTGAACTGCAGTACATGTGCACTTATGTCACTTGTCAACATGATTTTTTGCCATTACGTTTATTTGTTGTGAAAATGCTAAAGAGTTTTTCAGTGCGTGTGCACTTTTGTCATTTGTTAATATGTTTTGTACTCACATTTTGTTATTGTCTAATATGTTTTGTACTCGGTGCATGTGCATTACATTTACTTCATGTTCTACATCTGTGATTGTAAAGTCAATTAGTCAAAAAAAGTTTGTTGCTCATGGCAAGTCCAAATGACTCACTGTCGCTGTCAAATTTTTGCCCCCCCCCCTCCCCAGTGGAGGGTTATGAAACGCATATGTATTCAGTATCAGCGATGGCGAGGCATGACAGAATCTCTGACCAGAGAGTTATTTATCGTTGCTAGTCTGCGCTTGTCCGCGCGAG
Source organism: Schistocerca serialis cubense (assembly GCF_023864345.2). Taxonomy (NCBI): domain Eukaryota; kingdom Metazoa; phylum Arthropoda; class Insecta; order Orthoptera; family Acrididae; genus Schistocerca; species Schistocerca serialis. The sequence continues at coordinate 525,029,132 of NC_064644.1, forward strand.
TGTTCAGTTGCAGTTGCGAGTTGTCAGTTGCGAGTTGTACTCAGTCGGTAGCTGTGTGTGAGGAGTCGGCGGGCGTCGACATGGGTCTCAGGTCACGGTTTGGGACGAGGTATATTGTTAAATAAGGTAATGAAGCAGCATTGCGCCCAGCCAATAACATCTGTTAATTGTAATTAATTTGTTCAAGAAATGCCCCAATAATAATTTTGTTTTCAAAGCAATCGTTTTTAAGAAAAGAATCATTCCAATTGAAACAATATTTCCTATGCTTTTCCTCCCAGAATCGGTTTATCAGATTAATTATTGCACAGGGCCTTAGGTCAGCGATGCTGCCCTGTTATTGTGGGTTTAATGATTAATGTTCATTTCTCAATTTTTGTGTCGAGTTTACATTGGACCATTATTTTTCAATAATTTTTGAGGGGAGCAAACATTTGGTTCGTTTTCATTATCATAGACTTTTCTTTTATTTTTGCTGGGAAATCACAGTTGGCTCTATTCACATTAACATTTGTATTGTCTTGTAAAAATTTGCTGGGAGGTTACGTTTAGCACGATGCCCATAAACATTTAAATAAATTTCATTAATTTTTTGTGGGGACGTTACAAACTGTTTCTACAGGAGTGACGGGTCACTACGTGTGGCGTTGAGTGGGTTGCAGGAGTTGCCAACTTGTTCAGGTTGAGCCCTACTGTCTCCTACGGTACTCTGGATCCGTTGCCCCATCCGCCAAGCATATGCACCGTACCAGAGATCTCCTCCTCCGCCGCAGCTGCCATTGGGGACTTCACCCACAACCTTGGGCTAGGGTCCTGCATCAAACCCCGCAGGACTGGAGTGAGAGAGATAGAAAACTGAAAGACCCCCTCAGGCCTCAAAACCTAATATCATTGGGGTCGAAAAACAAGAGTTGGTCAAGGGAGGCCGACAGGAAAGAAAACAGGAGGGGTCTGACACAAGTAAGTGGAAGCAACGTCAGACTCAGCTCGGGGCTCCACGGATGCCACTTCGGGAACCTCTAGATGAAGTCCCCTGGGGGACTATATATATCACCCTACCTGTTTATTCTGTATAGTTAAACAATTCATTGATATCGACGTCAATGGAAAATCATTTAAGAAAAAGCATGTCTGCAAAACAGTTACAACTGAGTCAACGAAAACCCAGTCATTCATGCACCTCTGCCCTTCGCCTCTTTCCATACTTGGCCAAAAGTAGGAGTTACGGCACCTTCATAGGAAAACCCCAACAAAGAAGATTAGACAGCACTGCCAGTCAAACCCTACAGAATGTCCCTCATCGCTTAGCATGATAAATTAACTCCACTTCAAAATTTTCGATCACTCGTTATCATCTTACAGTACAAGAAGTACATCTATAACGTTTCCCACAAACTGTACTGTATTAAGCCTATTCCACAGTCAACAACACAGGAGATGCTATTCGCTCGCTAGATGTGTGTGAAATGTGATGCAGTATCACTCGATTTAACGCTCGGAAGCTTACGATAGCAATAATCTCTGCCGTAGGGATCGTGACAAACCAAAGGAAATCCGCGAGCGAGTTTGGAATTCCTGCCAGCTTTTTTTTTTTTTTTTTTTTGTCCTCCCTCCATTACGGTACGTATAAGAGTAGGATGACCTATAAAAAAACACCATTTGATATTCGAGAGTTAAACACCATATACAGGGTGGTCAATTGATCGTGACAGGGCCAAATATCTCACGAAATAAGCGTCAAACGAAAAAACTACAAAGAACGAAACTTGTCTAGCTTGAAGGGGGAAACCAGATGGCGCTATGGTTGGCCCACTAGATGGCGTTGCCATTGGTTAAACCCGCATATCAACAGCGTTTTTTTTTTAAAATAGGAACCCCCATTTTTATTACATATTCGTGTAGTACGTAAAGAAATATGGATGTTTTAGTTGGACCACTTTTTTCGCTTTCTGATTGATGGCGCTGTAATAGTCACAAACATATGGCTCACAATTTCAGACGAGCAGTTGGCAACAGGTAGCCTTTTTAAATTAAAATACAGAACGTAGGTAGTTTGAACATTTTATTTCGGTTGTTCCAATGTGATACATCTACCTTTGTGAACTTATCATTTCTGAGAACACATGCTGTTACAGCTGTAAATACACAGTAATGCAACAAATGCTCAAAATGATGTCCGTCAACCTCAATGCATTTGGCAATACGTGTAACGACATTCCTCTCAACAGCAAGTAGTTCGCCTTCCGTAATGTTCGCACTTGCATTGACAGTGCGCTGACGCATGTTGTCAGGCGTTGTCGGTGGATCGCGATAGCAAATGCACTTCAACTTTCCCCACAGAAAGAAATCCTGGGACGTCACATCTGGTGAACGTGCGGGCCATAGTATGGTGCTTCGACGACCAATCCATCTGTCATGAAATATGCTATTCAATACCGCTTCAACCGCACGCAATCCACGTGCCGACCATTGTACATGTTGGAAGTACATCGCCAGTCTGTCATGCAGTGAAACATCTTGTAGTAACATCAGTAGAACATTACGTAGGAAATCAGCATACATTGCACCATTTAGATTGCCATCGATAAAATGGAGGCCAATTATCCTTCCTCCCATAATGCAGCACCATACATTAACCCGCCAAGGTCGCTGATTGTTCCACTTGTCGCAGTCATCGTGGATTTTCCGTTGCCCAATACTGCATATTATGCCGGTTTACGTTACCGCTGTTGGTGAATGACGCTTCGTCGCTAAATAGAACGCGTCATCGTCCTGTAATTTCTCTTGTGCCCAGTGGCAGAACTGTACACGACGATCAAAGTCGTCGCCATGCAATTCCTGGTGCATAGAAATATAGTACGGGTGCAATCGATGTTGATGTAGCATTCTCAACACCAACATTTTTGAGATTCCCGATTCTCGCGCAATTTGTCTGCTCCTGATGTGCGGATTAGTCGCGACAGCTGCTCAAACACCTACTTGGGCATCATCATTTGTTGCAGGTCGTTGTTCACGTTTCACAGGTGGCTGAACACTTCCTGTTTCCTTAAATAACGTAACTATCCGGCGAACGGTACGGACACTTGGATGATGTCGTCCAGGATACCGAGCAGCATACACAGCACACGGCCGTTGGGTATTTTGATCACAATAGCAATACATCAACACAATATCGACCTTTTCCGCAATTGGTAAACGGTCCATTTTAACACGGGCAATGTATCACGAAGCAAATACCGTCCGCACTGGCGGAATGTTACGTGATACCACGTACTTATACGTTTGTGATTATTACAGCACCATCTACCACAAAGCGAAAAGAGTGGTCCCACTAAAACATTCATATTTGTTTACATACTACACGAATATGTAATAAAAAATGGGTGTTCCTATTTTTAAAAATGCAGTTGATATTCGTTTGACCAATGGCAGCGCCATCTAGCGGGCCAACCATAGCGCCATCTGGTTTCCCCCTTCAAGCTAGACGAGTTCTTTGTAGTTTTTTTCGTTTGACGCTTATTTCGTGAGATATTTGGCCCGGTCTCTGTCAATGGACCACCCTGTATACGATCGCCGCGTACAGAACAAGTGAACAGATGATTGGTTCATCGCAGTAGGCGACACTCTGATTCGCACCGGCTAAACGCCTAAATCACACAGATTCATCGTGAAATTCAGCCGTAGTGAAACAACGCCCGCAATTTGTCCAGTGTCCTCGGTACGTGGCTAACGGTGAGCAGGAAGTGCATATCTTGCACCACGTGTTTTTCATCCCTTCATTAAGCTGAAAGAGCACATGGGGGAAAAACTCGTTTTATAACGATGAGTATGTTCACATAGTAGTTCTCAAATGGCTCCATAGCTAAGGAGCAGGTTTCTAATGCCAAGCGACTGAACGACTGGGAGGTCTTTCCGAGTGTTGCTCACAGACACTTGGTAACTTCGTTGAAAAATAGTGTCATGTATCCGTATCACTGTGACGTGTAGTGCCGCTTCCAATAAAAGTTACTTGGCCTGCCACTGTAATGTGTAATTGCCTTCAACTCCCCTCGTAAAATGAAAACTGAATGGAAAGTTTCATGTGCCTATCAAAGGACAGTATTAAATCTACGGTATGTAAATCTGCAAAAAGATACGTAAAAAAAAAGAAGTTTGACCTGCTTTCCAAAGCGGAAAGCAAAAATAAAAACTTGAATCAAATGACGGCAACTCATTAAGCAGCGTTTTTAACGTAGTAGTGCTATCGCTGATCCCGTTTCTGTCACATGAAACAGTGAATGAACATTTACCAAACATACCTACACCATAACTGACTTATGTCACTGCATCTTAAGACGTACTATCCTGTTTATGAAAGTATCCTTAAGAGAGAATAAAAATAATAAATACAAACGACTGAAAACGAGAATACCTAAGTCGTTTAATTCTGTCTACCTGCAATTATTTTAAATTCTGTGAAATTACTGGCAAACTAGACTACTGGACATTAAAATTGCTACACCAAGAAGAAATGCAGATGATAAACGGGTATTCATTGGACAAATATATTATACTAGAACTGACATGTGGTTACATTTTCACGCAATGTGGGTGCATAGATCCTGAGAAATCAGTACCCATAACAACCACCTCTGGCCGTAATAGCGGCCTTGATACGCCTAGGCATTGAGAAAAAGGTTGAAATGGCTCTGAGCACTATGGGACTTAACATCTATGGTCATCAGTCCCCTGTAACTTAGAACTACTTAAACCTAACTAACCTAAGGACATCACACAACACCCAGTCATCACAAGGCAGAGAAGATCCCTGACCCCGCCAGGAATCGAATCCGGGAACCAGGGCGCGGGAAGCGAGAACGCTACCGCACGACCACGAGCTGCGGACCTGGACTTTGAGTCAAACAGAGCTTGGATGGTATGTACAGGTACAGCTGCCCATGCAGCTTCAACACGATACCACAGTTCAAAAAGAGTAGTGACTGGCGTATTGCGACGAGCCAGTTGCTCGGCCACCATTGAGCAGACGTTTTCAGTTGGTGAGAGATCTGGAGAACGTGCTGACCAGGGCAGCAGTCGAACATTTTCAGTATCCAGAAAGGCCCGTACAGTACCTGCAACATGCGGTCGTGCATTATCCTGCTGAAATGTAGGGTTTCGCAGGGATCGAATGAAGGGTAGAGCCACGGGTCGTAACACATCTGAAATGTAAAGTCCACTGTTCAAAGTGCCGTCAATGCGAGCAAGAGGTGACCGAGACGTGTAACCAGTGGAACCCCATACCATCACGCCAGGTCATATGCTAATATTGTAAGTAGGCTGTTTAGGTTTTTTTATTGGTAACGCCACGTAGCGCTCTGTATGAAAATCACTGACTGTGCTGTGTGCAGTCTGTGGCTGGTTTGCATTGTTGTTCGCTATTGTAGAGTTGGGCAGCTGGATGTTAACAGCGCATAGCGTTGCGCAGTTGGAGGTGAGCCGCCAGCAGTGGTGGATGTGGGGAGAGAGATGGCGGAATTTTGAGAGCGGATGATCTGGACAGAGACAGTAAATTTGTAAGACTGGATGTCATGAACTGATATATATATAATATGACTTTTGAACAATATTAAGGTACATACATTGTTTTTTCTTTATCAAAATCTTTCATTTGCTAACTATGCCTATCAGTAGTCAGTGCCTTCAGCAGTTTGAATCTTTTATTTAGCTGGCAGTAGTGGCGCTCGCTGTATTTCAGTAGTTTCAGTGACGAAGATTTTTGTGAGGTAAGTGATTTGTGAAAGGTATAGGTTATTGTTAGTCAGGGCCATTCTTTTGTGGGGATTATTAAAAGTCAGATTGCATTGCGCTAAAAATATTGTGTGTCAGTTTAGTGTTGATCAGATTAAGTAAAGAGAGTAATGTCTGAGTACGTTTAGTTTTACTCAGCTGTTTGAAAAGCAAATAATGTAAGCGGTTTATCAGCACAGTCATTTCATTGATTTTTCTAAGGGGACGTTTCAATATGGCGATGACGAATACATGCTTCCAATTTGAGTTCACCGCGATGTTGCCAAACACGGATGCGACTATCTTGATGCTGTAAACAGAATCTGGATTCATCCGAAAAAATTACGTTTTGCCATTCGTGCACCCAGGTTCGTCGTTGAGTACTCCATCGCTGGCGGTCCCGTCTGTGATGCGGCGTCAAGGGTAACCGCAGCCGTGGTCTCCGAGCTGATAGTCCGTGCTGCGTCAAACATCGTCGAACTGTTCGTGCAGATGGTTGTTGTCTTGCAAACGTCCCCATCTGTTCACTCAGGGATCGAGACGTGGCTGCACGATCCGTTACAGCTATGCGGATAAGATGCCTGTCATCTCGACTGCTAGTGATACGAGACCGTTGGGATCCAGAACGGCGTTCCGTATTATCCTCTTGAACCCACTGGTTGCATATTCTGCTAACAGTCATTGGATCTCGACCAATGCGAGCAGCAATGTCGCGATACGATAAACCACAAACGCGATAGGCTACAATCCGACCTTTATCAGAGTCGGAAACGTGATGGTACGCATTTCTCCTCCTTACACGAGGCATCACAACAACGTTTCTCCAGGCAACGCCGGTCAACTGCTGTTTGTGTATGCGAAATCGGTTGGATACTTTCCTCATGTCAGCACGTTGTAGGTGTCGCCACCGGCGCCAATCTTGTGTGAATGCTCTGAAAAGCTAATCATTTCCATATCACAGCATCTTGTTCTTGTCGGTTAAATTTCGCGTGTGTAGCACGTCATCTTCCTGGTGTAGCAATTTTAATGGCCAGTAGTGTAAAAGAGCTAGTAGATCATATCAGCTAGGAACACTCGAAGTAGTTTTCTATGTCAGACATTGACATGAAAACAGCTATTTGTTACAACGAACTCAAACCATTAAACTAGTACAAATCAGTGTCTTTAAGGTAACATACCACGTTCAATACAATTTTAAATTAGCTGCATAAAACATTGTCTGGTAAAACTGCAAAATATAATATCGTTTCTGAACTCACGATCCAGGCTTCCGAGTATCTTAAGCGGTCCAAGTGGGAATTCTGTCAAATTGTAGAATATCAGGTTTTTGACACAGCTTTTTAAGTGAAAATTAGTGAAATACGGAGATTCAACAATTCACTTTGTTTACAGAAATTATGCGTGTCAATATACATACAAATTCTAGGCGCATAGTGAGGTCACATCTACCTGACATGTCATCGAATAGTTTGTTTCCACATACTTGTGCAGTGGTTCGCATGGGTCCAAGCGCTCACAGCTGCCATGTGGTGTACTGTGGTTTCGCAGTAGCTGGCTTCCCTTTAATATGTTAAAACACGACCTCCCTCTGCATCCTCGGAATATCTATACTCAGGTAAAATTACAATCCCTTTGTAACGGAATTTAATAATAGACAGCACCAAAACGATGATCACTCTACTTGTATTTATGCATGGCAACAAATCGTGTTCTACTTCTAAAACCGTTATCGGGCAACAGTTGTCTGTCTCTGAGCTGAGTGAGTCAAAATTTAGTTATCAAAATAAATAAAGCATTATTTTCTATGTTGGAATGCTTTTACTCTTAAATACGATTTTGTGTTAGCAGGAACTGAGACAGAAAATATTAAAACGCCGCTAACGGTTCTTATGGGAAATGGCTCACGCCCAACGGCACACTTTTGAAATTTCAATCAGTTGTCTGCATCATAAGTTAATCATTACTTCAAAATGAGATTTTAATTTTGTGAGCACTATATCACCATGCTCCCGAAGTTTGAAAGTTGTGCAATGGTACTGACAAATATATCGATTATTGCTACTGGTTCTATGAACGGACACAGTTCTTCATTCCTCATTTTAACGAGACGGTGTAAACACAGAGCTGGTAGGTTCCTCTCGTGTGCGACTACACTTGCTCAGATAGCATTGCGCTGCCATGCTTCTTTGACATCAAATTCAATCCTAGAACGAAGGGTGAATCACTTCAGTCTTCCACGTACGGGCTTCTGAGATTCATTTGCAGTTTCCGTATAGATCTGTCACTGATTTACCCCATGTACGTGTTCCGACGATCTGCCATTAGCAGAAACTTCTTGAAAACCAAGATAATGTTATAAACTCACATCAAGTGAACGATTTCGCCTCTATTAGACGCAGCTACCGTTGGCTACATGTGGAACTAAGTTTATGCTACTTTGTACGCCTACACCTGATAATCGTCGTCAGCTTAATGGTTTGCAGAGAATAGGTTCATTACACGAACATTGTGCATAAGTCAGTGCGCCTGTGGTCGCAGACAAATATTGTTTTATTCTCTTATTTTCAGGAACTAGATTTTCCATCTATGTACAGCTACCTTTATAGCTGTTGTCAATGTTTATATAATACATCGTGTTTCAAGATACTTAGAACATGGTTACATTATACTCTAATAATTAACAAGAAAGTTTTGTTTCAGTATAATATTAAGTAATTACGCTGATAGTAATGAGAAAGACTACGAAATAATAAGAAATATTTTATATTAGGAGAACCAGGTAGGAGGAGTATATGTTTAGGACAAGGAGGAGAGTTCGAAAAAAGTTTGTGTCCATAATTTTCTTTTGTCTAAAATTGTGTGAACGCTACCACTGCACCTCTACATACCCACCCAACTTTCAGCAGCTGGAGAACAATCTACTCTATTCGTTTACTGAACAAGGAAAAAATAACTGCCTATGTGCTATGTACGGGCCGCAGTCACTCTTACCTTCTTTATTCCTGTGATCGCACACGCGGTATACCATAGTGGCATCGTAAATGTCGCTCAGTCTTCTTTCCATGGGAGTGCTCTAAATTAATACAACACGGTTTATCGAAAATTACCTCGTCTTTTATCCAAAGACTCCCATTTAAGATTCCGGAGCATTTCTGTTGCAAAGTTTACTGAATTTTCCGTCGGTGCTGGGCAGAACACGATAATACGAGTAATATTAATGAGGGAAACACATCCTAATGTTCGGCAAAGTAGTATTTATTTTCTCAGGAAGTGGCTTTAGGATTCTCAGGCTATCTTCAGGTGACTAATGAAAGTCGCAAACACACTTCATGAGCGACTAACACAGATATTATTTGTACAGAAAATACAAAAGTAACGAAGTTTTCACATGAAATATTACAATAATTACATTTACTGAAACGGAGGGAAAACAAATAAAATTATTATGTGGGGATACATATTAAAATGATGAGAAATTAAATTAAATTACAGTTTTAATCTACTATTTGAAATGAAAACTTTATTTATCAAGAGAGGAAGTGGAAACTGAGTCTGATCGTTTAGTACTTGGCTGATATTCTGTGTCATGTGTTCGTTGATTTAATTATTTCCAGGAGCATCATCTTTCTGCTTTCTTTGACAAAATCTAAAAGTTCTCATTCTACATCATATGGATGGTTCTCTGCTAGAAAATGATCAGCAAAAGTCGAATCTTTCTTCTTTAATCGCCAGCTTCTCTCGTGTTCACGTAGCCTGATTGCCACAGCTCTGCCTGACTGACCAGTATGCACTTTTTCACAATGCTTGCAAGTGATTTTATGTGTACCATTCAGAAACAAGGGTTGCATTTTGTCATTACTATTGAATAAACGTTTTGATATGTTATTGATGTGTAGTTGCCAGATTTTAGTATTTTTTCCAAGACTGTTTGGAATGTTGCGAAGATATGGAAATTTGCACCAGGCTTCGAAATTATCGAGTGATTGTTGTTGGCCAGTACACAGAAGGGATGTTCTTTTATTCATTTTCTGATTTCGAAGAATATTATCAATCACGGCAGAGTTATAACCACTGCTGGTAGCAATTTGTTTGATGGTTTGCAGTTCTGTTTGAAATGCTGATTTGGAGAATGGAACAGGTATGAGGCGATGCACCATTGAATGGAAAGCTTCATGATTGTGGCTGTGTGGATGCTGGGACCTTGCTGGGTTTACTATATCAGTAGCTATATTTTGTCTGTAAATGCTAAATACGTGTTTTCGTGTACTAATATCTACATTAAGGCCCAAGAAATTTATAGACCAGCCTCCCAGCTTCATTGCAAACTGAATCTTCTTATGTTTTGAGGTTAAATGCGGTGGTAATGTACAGTACCTAACTGTTTATTACTACCGGTCTACAGACAGATCACATTACTGACATATCTTAACCAGTACTCAATTTTATAATTCAGCGGCTCTTTCTCTAAGAAATTTTATTCGAAATTGTACATGAAAATTTCGGATATTATAGGACTGAGAGGTGAACCCATAGCTAGGTCGTCAGACTAACTATAATACTTGTTTTGAAAACGGAAATAATTATGTTTTACTCACATTTGAGTAGCATCAATTATGTCCTATAATTCAATAGGATTTACTTTGGATTTATGCAAAAGAGCTATTAATATGTTTATGAATTCATCAGTAGGAACATTTTTAAACAACCTCTTGACATCAGACGATACTAGTTTAGAACTGTATGGGATTTCCATATCCTTAATTTTGTCAACAAGAGCCACAGAATTTTTAATACCAAACTTGGGTTTAAAATTGGTTTTCGTTTTAATAATACAATCAAGCTCTCTCGCTACTGGGTTACATGGAGCAGAAATGGATGGCACTACTGGGCATATCTTTAAGTAATTTGGGAAAGTCATATAATCTAGGAGCCATGGGGTTCATATTAATTAGCATATGGCTGTTGGTTTCAGATATAATAGTTTCATATGAAGGCAGTTGTACTTGTTTATTGAAAACTACAGTTGGATCTTCTTGTAAATGTTGGAAGTCGGAACTATCAAGGAACTGGTTCGCTTTTGTTGCGTAGTCACTTTTCTTCAAAAGGACTAAACTGAATGATTTATCAGCTTTAGTGGCGATGACATTGTTGGAGATTTTTTACTTCTTAAACTTGCTTAACTTCTTAAACTTGCTTAACGTACCGATTTTATTGCGTTAGAGTTCGTCGCTAACAGCCACAACA